>NC_030434.2:24608937-24621437 GCF_001660625.3 Ictalurus punctatus
CAAAAAGACTCGATCGTGTTGGACCGAGCTGTCCTGGCCAGTACGGTTTCTTGACGATGAAAGAATTTGACGATGTTTTATGGAAAAGGTGCGGTCTTGTAGAAATGATCTGTTTATTAAACATATTAGCAGAAGCACAGAATGTCGATCGTTTGCTAATAATGCTAAATGTTTGCGTCAGGTGAGTGCACGGTGATGGGCATCCCGAGTGTGACGACTAACCTCTCCGGGTTCGGCTGCTTCATGGAGGAGCACATATCAGACCCGGCTGCCTACGGTCAGTCACCTAACCCTACATTATGGACTGGTTTCAGTGGACATTATATAAGGGACAAAACACTTCACGTTGCGCTGTTAAAGGAAAATAATCAACGATGGTGTGGCGATAAAGCCGAGTCACTGTCACCACCCCGAAGTTGATTGCGTGACCTAAAAAGTGGGTTATATATTTTATACCGCGGCAATTTTCCATTTTACTTTTTTCTTTTTATTAAACACTACATCATAATTTTTTTTATCCATTTATAGTTACCGTGAGTACGAGTTATACTGTATATACTGTTAACACTTATGTTATAGCAGATTTCTTATAAACGTAGCTCGTCACGTTACTGAGAAAGTGTAAACTCTTCTGTCCTGAAGACGTCGTAGAAGTTACGGCTTTACAGCGTCAGAGTAAAACGCAGTGCCTCTTCTCCACACAGGAATTTATATCGTGGACCGACGTTTCTGCTCGGCAGACGAGTCGTGTAATCAGCTCACTCAGTTCATGTTCACGTTCTGCCAGCAGTCACGACGGCAGCGTATCATCCAGCGCAACCGCACAGAACGCCTGTCAGACCTGCTGGACTGGAGATACCTCGGCCGGGTGAGGAGACACAGAGGACGTGTTCCTCTAGCTGTATAATGTACTCAAATATATATATATATATATATATATACATACACATAGTACTGTGCAAAAATCTTAGGCACCGTATTTATTTTACGAATTCTGTATTTCCAAACGTTACTGTCAGAAAAACAGTCCCAAAACATTAAAGATCCTCCTCCATATTTAACCGTGGTCATGAGGGACTTTCCCATACGGCTACCTCTCTGTGTGCTCCAAAACCACCTCTGTGTTTATTACCAAAAAGCTCTATTCTGGTTTCATCTGACCGTAGAACCCGATCCCATTTGAAGTTCCAGTAGTGTCGGCACACTGAAGACGCTCGAGTTTGTTTTTGGATGAGAGTAGAGGCTTTTTTCTTGAAACCCTTCCAAACAGCTTGTGGTGATGTCGGTGACTTCAGATTGTAGTTTTGGAGACTTTCTGACCCCAAGACGCAACTAAAATGCAGTTCTCCAGCTGTGATCCCTGGAGATGTTTTATCCACTCGAACCGTCCTCTTCACAGTGCGTTGAGACGATACAGACACACGTCCAATTCCAGGTCGATTCATAACATTTCCAGTCGACTGGAACGTCTTAATCATCGCCCTGATGGTGAAATGGGCGTTTTCAATGCTTGTGCTATTTTCTTATAGACACGCCCCATTGTGTGAAGCTCAACAACCTTTTGCCGCACATCACAGCTATATTCCTCGCTCTTACCCATTGTTATGAATGACTAAGGGAATTTTGGCGAATTTGTTACCTCATATTTATACCCCTGTGAAACAGAAAGTCATGGTTGAACAATTTCCTGTTCCTAGTCACCCAGGTGTATTAAAAAAAAATGTAAACTATCAATGAGAATAAACTTCAAATATATTTTTCTCATATGAATTCATAGGGGTGCCATTTAACAAATATATATTATTTTGGATAAACCTGCGTTGTGTTTGTAATTGTTTGATATGAACGAGAGCAGAGAATTTTTGTGCATTTTTTTAAACAAAAGATCAAAACATTAAACAGTAAAGACAATTTTTCACAGCCATTTCTTTGCTCATATTTACCAAGGGTGCTAATATCAGTGGAGGGCACTGGATACTCTTACACTATTACTACTATATAATTTTTATTATTTATGAATTACTGACTAAGAATTATTCAATTATAATTCATTAAATAGCGTTGTTTCTTTCTTTATTTCATTATGTCAGTCAGTCCATTAGTTCAGTTTTGTGTATAAATTTAATTGTAGCCATTTTTTGCAGACGTTTCATATAAAATCGCGATTTCGTGATGCTATGTTTTGTTTTGAGATTTTTTTTCAGGGTCACGGACCTGAAGTTTCTTCTACATTAACCTCTGGAGATGCCAGTGTATTTATTTGAACCGAAACAGTTCTCTGTGTGTCTGTGTTTCAGTTCTACATGCACGCCAGGCACCTGGCCCTCAGCAGAGCTTTTCCCGAGCTATATAAACTGGACACGCTCGCACCTCCACCGGTGAGCTGCACATCCACATCCACATCCCTCACACAATCACATCTCTGTTTCCTGTACATCATTTAAACATTTCTAATATCAGAGTGGCATCAGGCTCTTCTTTGAAAGTATTTTCTACCTCAGTCCTGACTGAACTATCCATAACGCTCCTGTAGGTGAGGTAAGTGTGTGCTGGTTCAGGTAACGATGTACTGGTGAAGAGATATCCAGGTAAAGAGATCCTTAAATAGGATTTTTTTTTTATTATTGCTTCTTGATGTGGTTCTACCTGGAACCCTTTCTGATCGGAAAACACTTTGTTGAAGCGTTACTCTGTATGACAGAGAAACCCAAGAACCCTAAGATACTATCTGTAAAGTTTGCTAGAACTTCTGTAGGATGCTGAGAACCCTCGAGGAGCCACTTTTCTGAGCGTGTACACAGTATTATATGCGTTTGATCGAAACTGATTTTATTAGACTAAACAATAAAGCATACTTCATGGGCTCTTAATGGGTATAGTTGTGCCAAAAGTTTGCACACCCCTTGCAGAATCTGCAAAGTAAGCCGGATCATGTTCACGAGTCCCTTGTTCGTCCTGAGCAGTTAAACCGCCCACTGTGCTTCAGAAAAATCCTCCAGGTCCTGCACATTCTTTACTTTTCCAGCATCTCGTACACGACCATTACGAAAGGTGCAAACGTTCACTGATGCTCAAAAAGGTGACACGATACATTAAGAGCCAGGGGCGTGTAAACTTTTGAACAAGATGATCGTTGTAAATTGTTATTATTTTGTTTAAAGATCTTTTTTTTTTTCTCCATTTACTCCCGCACTTCAGACGCTAAATAAAATAGTTACATGTCTCCCAGAAGACAGAATACTAACAATTTACACCTGTTCAAAAGTTTACACCCCCCCGGCTCTTAACGCATCGTGTTGCCTTCTTGAGCATCAGTGAGCGTTTGCACCTCGTGTAACAGTCGTGTACGAGTCCCTCAGTCGTCCTCCGTGTGAAAAGATGGATCTCAACATCATATAGCCGCTACTGGAAAGAGCTCAGATGTGCAGAAGATGCTGGAAAAGTAAAGAATGTGCAGGGCCTGGAGGATTTATTCTGAAGAACAGCGGGCGGTTTAACTTCTCAGGACGAACAAGGGACTCGTGAACGACTCTCACAAAACAAACGCATCATGTCGTGGATCACCCAGGTAACGACACACGGGATTAATAATCAAGGGTGCGTAAACTTTTCAACTGGTTCATTTGTGTAAATTCAGCTATAATCTTGTCTTGTGGACTATAACGTAAACATCTCTTATGTGAGATAGTCTATTCAAGACGGGACTAAACAAACAACAACATGGGATTTTTATGATCCGTCTTATTTTGTTAACAGTGTTAAGATTCAGCAGATTCTGCAAGGGGTGTGCAAACTTTTGGGTATAACTGTACTTTGAATAGTCACAGATCCGGAACTTCCTAAAATAAAGGTGACAGAACAGCTTTGTTTTCTAAAGAACCTGTTATCTGATGATGAAGAACGTCACTACGGATGTGATCCTCTGTGTGTAAGGATTTATATAAGGATCATGGCCCAAAACGTTCCTTACAGAACAAAAGTTCTACGTCGTCTCGCTAAAGAACCTTCTCTGTCACGTGTTTTTAAAAAAATTTTTTATTTTAAAGATAAGATCCTTTAAACTATTTAAAGGATAGAACTATTTAAATTTGACTCTTCCTACAGACGTTCTACGCTTAACAACTTAAAATTTACATCTGGGATTTACGGCTCGTCTACTTGGAACCCTTTCTGATCGGGTTCTACACTGGACATTTGAAGGTTCCGCTTGAAACAAAACAAAAAAAAAATGGAAACCTTTCAGGTTCTAGATCGAATGTTTTTAGTGTACGAGACACTAGCTGAAAAAGAAATAAATAAATAAATAACCGGAATAACTTCGTCGGAGTGCTGGAACGATGATCACGGGAGTTGGATTGTTGTTTTTTTAAAGGGGTTCGTACTTGGATCCATCTCTGAAAGGGAAAGCCTGTGTTGTTGGGCTCTACACAGAACCTGAAGGTTTAAAAGACGCTCTAAACCTTTTTTTTTTTGTTTTTTTTTTTACTAAAGGTGTACGTTCATATAAATGAATTGTCCTAATTCACTCTTTTTATTTCCAATACACTTTATCTATAGCTGAAGGCACTGCGGCGGATGAATATTTAAAGGTGCGGTAGTCGATTTTTTTTTAAAGGTGCAATAGGTGACTTGTGCAAATATAGAGAACATGATCAAATGAAAATAAAAAACGTTTTAGATCAGAAGTGTATCAAGCGGCTGAGGAAAACCTGATCGGAAAACTGACTCCCGGTCTGGAATACTTGTTTGTGTTTGGATTTACTATACGGGCCATTGTATATCTTGGGGGGGCGGAGCCTCGGGAATATGGGTGGGAATGGGGGCTTTAAATGAACTGGTTGTGTAACATTTGGCTATGAAGGAACGTATCAGTGTTCTCGGAGTTGGAAAAAGCAGACATTTTGTCTGTAATGTACTGTACATGAGAAATTGTGAGATCATCGTGTGATGATGACACATCTGTGGTTTGTGAATGTCTTCCCAGACTCAAGGATTCCGTTATCCCCGTCCCCCGTCGGTCCCGCCCTCTCCCTCGGCCTCCCTCCACTCCACCCCGCATCACAGCGACGCCGAGGACGAGGACGAGGACGAAGACGACGCCGAGCCCTACGATGAAGAAGAGGAGGCCGAGAGGGACAGAGTGAACATCAAGTCGCCCTTCAGTCTAGGAGCCGTACCGAAGGGTAAGAAGAAGCAACCGGGAGAATACGGGAATTAGAGATGCCACGCCCATACCACACAAAACCCCGCCCACTTTCACACCTTGCCCCACCCACTTGTTAAGCTCAACATTCCGGAAGTATGAAGCATGTTGATGTCACGAAGAAATGGCATTTCTGATTGTGGACACCACGACCACAATAAGTTGAGTGCAAAAGTTTGTGCCCCCCCCTTTTTTTTTTTGTATTAAAGGAGGATGTTTTACAATTTCCCCATTAAAACATGTCTGTGTCTCCATGCGGTAAACAAGACTACAATCCGAAATCACTTGCTTTTCCTGAAACGCTTCGCGATCGATCTCGTCATCCGCTTTGCGGCAGCGGCGTTGAAAAATCCACAGTGAAAGGCTGTCACGTTATTTTCACAAGGAAAACAAACCTCGCCTTAAACATGACGGAGCCCGACGGATGCTGTGGATGCGAATCCAGTTTTATTAAACACCACAAACACACAGGAAGTTCAAAATCTGTGCGTCGTACATGAAATATCCATTAAACACGAGTTTACCTCAAACAAGACGGAAATACAGCGAGAACAGAAATGAATAAAACTGTACAGTTCAGTTCATATAACGCAGGACCTTTCTCAGAAGTAGTCTCTTTTCCAAACCGGGGCGTCTTGCAAGAATAATCCGTTATCCATTCCTGAAATGGGAAATAAATAAACAAATAAACAAACAAACAAACAAATAAAGTGTTGGGTTTTATCATCGCGTGCCTGACGAGCTTATTAGACTATAGAAAATAACAGAGACGACGACCTTCGTCTTTGGCTTGCTGGAGGAAGTTGAGGAGGACGGTGGCCGCCTTGGAGACGCTCAGATTCTCCGTGTTTTCATTCTGCGTTTCTGAGAACAGCAAAATAATCATAATAATTACGATAAAGCCAGGGTTTATGAATACTGTCAGAAAACGTGTCGAGGATCAGAATGACGACCCGTACCTAAGTGGAGCGTGTCGAAGACGTCTCCCTCGTTTCTGTCCACCGACACGAAGCGCCGTCCCTCTGCAAAGAACAAGACGTTCACCGAGACGTTAAAGAGTCCAGAGCGCAAGTCTGCTGATTGATCTGAGGAAACGGATCAGAAGTTGTACATACGTGTGCCTTTGAGGTACAGCATGGCCTGAGGAGTCCAGTTACGCCGCTGGAACCTGCCCTGAAATGAAATAAAGATTTATAGAAAATATCATGTTCATTTCAGTGCAAGGGATTTGAAACGATAACGTTAAGATTTGTGTGTGTGTGTGTGTGTGTGTGTGTGTGTGTGTGTGTGTGTGTTACCTTCGGAGCACTGCACGCCTGAGAGACAAGTGAGGACAGCAAGAGGAACACCAGCGCATAAGCTGCGAACATCTTCACACTCTGACACACACACACACACACACACACACACACACACACACACACACACACACACACACAGGTTAGGTTTTTTTTTTATAATTATTTGTTTAAATGAATGAGTTTTTTTTACTCTCTGAATCACTCTCATAACTACATTTATTTCTCATTAATGAATGTAATTTTTTTTTTTTAAATGCACATTTATAATTCACAAACAATAAACAAACAAATAAGTCAATAAAGGACAGGACTCTAGGACTCTGTCTGTAATCGTGCGCAAAGACGAAAGATAAGATCCCATAACGTGACAAAATAATGACTAAATAATTACAAGTATTTATTAAATGATACGACTACCGATAATCATGACATCATTAGAACGGTTAAAAGCTGTGACTTTTTATTTTTTACATGACAAAGAAACAAAAGATCTAATTTCCTCTGAATTACATACAAATATACAAACAAACAAACAAACAAATAAATAAATGGAGGATTCCCTCGGTATTCACCTACAATATAAAGATCTAATTCAATAATAAATAACAGGATTCTCGATTAAATAGGACTAATAATAATAATAATAATAATAATAATAATAATAATAATAATAATAATAATAATAATAATAATAATAAAAGGATTCTATCTGTAATCATGTGCAAAGATAAAGAAAAGATTACAAAAATAAATCTCATCAAACAGAAATTACCCAATCAACCAACTGTGTACTAAATAGGGCTCATACTAATAAATTAGATATATTTAAAGGTGCGAAATTAAATAAATAAAAACTATCACGTGCAAGAAAAAGATAAGAATGAAAAATAAATAATTTTATAATAGTTCATTAATAGGATGTTTTACTAAATACTACTACTAATAATAAGACAGTAGAAAGTAGAGTTCCTCTGTCTATGCTAGGCAACACACACACACACACACACACACACACACACACACACACACACACACACACACACACACACACACACACACAGGTGAGTCTCTTACCTTCATGTCTCTGCCGGGAGCTCCTCAGTGTGTTGGAGAGAGAGAGAGAGAGAGGAGTGTGGATAAAGTCGCTCCTAAAAATTCACTCCTATTTATAATAAGAGCATGGAGGGTGGAGGAAGTCTCACACACACACACACACACACACACACACACACACACACACACACACACACACACACACACACCGCTGTGGTTAATGAGCAGCATCTATGACGATAGGTCAAGAAACATTGATTAACACGTGGGAAGGGCTTGTACACTTTTAGCAATAAATAAACAAACAAACAAACAAACAAATAAACAAACACACACACACACACACACACACACACACACACACCCCTGCGGTACAGTTTACAGTTCCATTTAAAAAGAACATTTTCTGATACCTGACCCTCAGAGACGATGTAATAAACTATTCATTATGACGTCACATAATTCTATCAGAATTCTCAAACACATCACGTTAACGCCGTGTACATCGCACATTTCTAAAGTGCTTACTAAATAACTCGGTGGCGACACGCCGTTTAGAACACTTACAGAAATATAATCTAGTGAAACATCATTCGTCTGCTACATTAACAGTGGACGTCACACGTCGATGAATGCGTTATTAAACAGCACTCGCTGGTGACGTGATAAGCTCGTTCTGAAGGTGACAAACAGACCGTTTAGACGGTTTATCTGTTAACACCTCGTACGAGATGGCTATAAGCGCTCATATGAACTATGAACACATCCAGATCACGTTATAGAAGCATTCATAACGTATTACACACGATATTTATTACGCATTATCAACACGACCGCTCACGACGTACGGTATCGCAACACCGTTACCAAGGAAACCAAGCGCGCGGTATTGATATACTGTTACAAACACCGCGTGCGGTGAATTCGATGCCTTACAAACCAAAAATTATAATGCCTTTTAAAAAATTATTAATAAATAAATAAATAAATAGAGCAAGGTTTATAACGCCTGATGTTCTGAATAGCTGATATATTTATAAACAGCTTATGACATAGCGTCTCTGACGCTCAGCTCACGGCGATGACGGAACGCGAAATATCCTGAAACTTTTATATCCGTCTGATGTTTTCGAAATATTTATTGTAATGCAGACACTTCAGTAGACGATAGATTTCATAAAAGACAGATTCCGGATCCTCTGATGATGATGATGAATATTGATGATGATGATGATGCAATAAGATTTTTTAGAAATGCCATGTAAATATACACGGTTGATATTTTTCGATATTTATCGCACTGTATGAATGTTAGATCTGTTTATCTCGAGAAGTAAGCTCATATTATATATTAGAAGGGATTTATATTATACGAGGCTTTTACAAAGCAGATGAATTAGTGACACGTCTGTAGAGATATGAATGTGTTTACGACGTGATCGGTGAAGCGTCTCTCTCTCTCTCTCTGTCTGTCTCACACACTTTTCTTCTGAATGGCCGTATGATGAAAGGGTTTCCCCACTCGGCCGGGATTGATGACGTTCTCCTCTGGACAGTGTATTGAGCGTCTCTGTGACCCGAGGTGATTAACGACGCTACACCACTTCCTCTTACCTTTTTTAGCCAACATCAATCATGTTAATAACCGCCCTTGCTCACTTTATCAATCTCCCCTTTCTCACGTAGATTTTATTTCAAACCTAGAATGATGGATTATAAATGAGGGGGAAAAACCTGTGTCTCCATTTTACAGTGTGAAAACGGTGAATGATTAGATACGCTTCGTACAGGTTGCCTGACATTACGGAATCTGCTGTAGTACATCCATACATCGTCTATACCGCTTATCCTCTTCAGGGTCACGGGGAACCTGGAGACTGTCCCAGGGAGCATGAGGCACAAGGCGGGGTACACCCTGGACAGGGTGCCAATCCATACACACTCAGACACACATTCATACACTACGGACACTTTAGACACGCCAATCAGACTACCATGCATGTGTTTGGACTGGGGGAGGAAACCGGAGTACCCGGAGGGCAGCACGGGGAGAACATGCAAACTCCACACACACACACACACACAGGGCCACGGTGGGAATCGAAGCCCCGACCCTGGAAGTGTGAGGCGAACGTGCTAACCGCTAAGCTTGTTAAATATGGGGCGTAGAGATTTTCAGGGTCCTGCGCCCCTACCCCCGGTGAATATGGAGAGCTGACTGTACTTTGTTTTTCTTTCTCTGAGGAATGGTTTTTCGACTGAATTGAATATTTAGTCCTCGGCACAAAGCTTTACATTTGGTGTAAAAACCCAACACCACGAGAACGCCGTCTGTACTGTGAAGCGTGGTGGTGGAAGCATCGCGCTCAAACTTATCCTCGGTCTCGTCGTCGTTCTTCCGACTAATCCAGAATGTTGAGCCTGACCTCCGGTGTACGGACTCCTCCACGGCAGGACTCGAGCTTGTGGCGTATTCTTCCCAATTGAAATAAATCAATCAATCAATCATCCTTTTAATGTCGCTTCAAAGTGTGGGATATTTTTAATCACCGTCATGCATTATGAGAATATTTACTTTTAATAAATCATAAAAGGTTTAAAAAAATTTTAAAAAAACAATAAAAAAAGTTACCCTGACTGTACCCTGATGGAATTCAAAATTCTCAGAATTTTGGTAGTAAATATTTTTACGGTGATGAAAGTTTGTAACGCTTCTCAAGTCTTCCTAACGAATATTAAAGGCTCGTTAAAGAGCACCTTCTAAAACTCATCAAATAGTGTCTCGTTTAATGAAGATCATTTATCGTCGCTCGTTAAAATAAAAACCTGATCCGTCCTAAATGGTGCGATTTAAAAAAAAAAAAAAAAAAAACGTTTAAAAAATAAATAAATAAAATAAAATAATAAAAATAGAACGGTCCGGATTCTTACAGAGAATTCAAATACTTACGCCACGACACAGAAATAACGACAGTATACAGAGCCCTTCAAGATCATGGACACCTGTAAAATACACATAAAAAGCCTTAAACCTTAAAGAAAATTTGTAAAAAAATAAAATAAAATAAATAATAATAATAATAATAAAAAAAAAAAGTTTAAAAGAAAATGAACAGAATTGTTACTTCTACCAATAAACAATAGCAGTATTTTTTTTTTAAAGAAAAAAAAAAACCCAAAAAGGGTTAACACCTTAAACATGTTTAAAATAAATGACAAAAGGAAATATGAGAAAGAATATATATGAGAGATATATGTCAAGTAAAATAAAAAATAAAAAAATGAAACTTTTTAAATAAGTGAAGAAAAAAAAAAAAAAAAAAAAGAAACACTGCAGCTGACTTCCTGGGTTTTTGTTGTTGTTGTTTTTTTGTGCTGTGTATATGTATATATAAATAAAACTATGCACTGTGAGGTGTGTCATTAAGTAACTGATTGATTAATTAATTAACCCTCTACTGCATGAATTATCACATTTGCGTCAAAAAATGTTTATGGATTTTTATTACAAAACCCATGAGATTACTCCCATGACTGCACTTCCCAGATTATAACCTGCAGAGTTGTTTAGTCACCTAGTAAACATGTAAGAGTTCTATCTTTTAGAAAGGATTTAAAGACGTAAAAAAAGATACGCGGCTGGATTTACGCACTCGGAATACGTCCAAAAACGACATCCGGGCGTGTTTTAGGTGAAGCATCTTAGTATTCATTCGTTCTCACTCTTTCTATTTTTAGAAAATAAGCTGCAACTGCGAAACGTCTGAAATTCCAACAGTAAACATAGCGAATGACGCCACGAGAGAAGCCGGGCGTCTTTGTTTTTTTTTTTTTGTTTTTTTTGCCGTGTACGCCTGTTTCAATTCCTGACCGCACGTACGACGGTCCCGTTACCGCGTCTTGTTGCCGCATGGCAACGGCGAGACTTCACCGTTTAACACAACGCTGGAAATACAGAAACTTGTTGAACTGACATAAAATAAACGTGAACTTCTCTCACGGAGCGTTCAACGCGTTTCTCGAAAATAGAAAAATGGTCATGTGACATGGCAATTTTTATTTATTTATTTATTTTTTTATGTAAAAAATTAAACCTTTTTTCGCTTCCGTAGGAAAAGAGTGGCTTGGTATTATTAAAAAACAGTTTCCATGCAGTAAAGGGTTATTAAATCTGTGTTTGAATGAAAGGACAAACATCAGCTTTGTGGTGGTGTTTTGTTTGTTTGTTTGTTTGTTTTCTTTTTTAAACTGTATTTACAAAGTGTAAGCACGTGTTACTCAATATTACAGTATCTCAATATTCTGATAAAAAATAAACCTTTAAAAAAAGAAAGTACTGATCATTAACAGCCCACGTTAGAGACGTTAGCGTCGCCGTGGCGTCCGACTCGGACCTGAAGCAGACCCGAGCCGTCGGTGTAACAGGACACACCTCCCGTCCGTTCTTCCTCGTCCCGCGCGGCACCGCTCGCTCCCTCCACCGACACCGAGGACAGGGGGAGATCCGGTACTTTCCTTTCTTTCTTTTTTTTTTTTTTGAATACAGCGATAATAGACCTTATAGTATGTACATAAATAACTCCACATGCTGGTCTGTTTCAGTTCCCACACACACGGATTGGCTACGGGGGGGAAAATAAATCTCCCTCACTCACACACACACTCACACACACACTCACTCACTCACTCACTCACTCACTCACTCACTCACTCACTCACTCACTCACTCACACCCCCCGTTTAAAAGGGAAAAGAATCGGCATGGCTTTTAGAACACGAGCATAAACAGTTTGTTTTTAGGAAATCCGTCATAAATAAGGAGAAAGAATGGCACGGCGTCCGTTATACCATGCTGTTGCTCTCGCCCGCTCGGTCCGCAAACTGCGAAAGAGGGGAAAAAAACAAAGAAAGGATTATAAAAAGATAAACGAGTTTTAGAAATG
>NC_030434.2:24623937-24663937 GCF_001660625.3 Ictalurus punctatus
AAACAGGATCTGGGAAGATAAGACGAAGCTGGGAGAGCGGGAACCTGTTTGCGTCGAGGTTGCGGTTATTTTCCGCACCGTTACCGAGACTGTCACAGCGAATACCGGAAGTATCATTCCTATGGTTCACTTCTTCTAACGATTATTTTGAAACATGTCCTTTAAATAGAAAGCTTACGAGGTTACGGCTCTTGTTAGGGTTAGTGAGTCAGATATATTGGCTCGGCGTATTCGACTCCCAAACGGCTCTTCTCAATGGGTCAGATCATATTATTCGACTCCCAGATGGCTCTTTTCGGTGGGTCGGATCTATTGGCTCGACTCACTCGGTTCCCAAACGGTTCTATTCAATCAGTCAGATCTATTGCTCTGCTAATTTGGCTTCAAACGGCTCTTCTTAATGAATCGGATCACTTTATTCGACTCCCAAAATATTTCGGTGAGTCAGATCTATTGCTCAGCTAATTCGACTCTGAAACGGCTCTTTTTAGTGAGTCAGCTCTATTACTCGACTCTCAAACGGCTCTTTTTAGTGAGTCAGATCTATTACTCGACTCCCAAATGGCTCTTTTTAGTAAGTCAGCTCTATTACTCGACTCTCAAACGGCTCTTTTTAGTGAGTCAGATCTATTACTCGACTCCCAAATGGCTCTTTTTAGTGAGTCAGCTCTATTACTCGACTCTCAAACGGATCTTTTTAGTGAGCCTGATCTATTACTGGCTAATTCGACTCTCAAACAGCTCTTTTTAGTGAGTCTGATCTATTTGCTCGCCGCATTAGACTCTCAAATGTGTCTTGTCAAGGAATCAGATCACCTTATTCGATTACCAAAAATTTTCGGTGAGCGAAACCATTTGCATCGAGGGTGCGGAAGATGAAAGAGCTCGGAAAAGTTACGAATCCTTTAATAGGTATCGGTAACGGTACGGAAGATTACCATGGTGTGACCGTATACCTCGATATCACGGCTTCCGGTACATCTCGGTATTCTTGGTTGCTAAATACGTGACCTGCTGCTACAGGAAAATAATCAACAACGGTCTGAGTAATTATACAGAGCCACTAAGGGGACATGAAAATGTATATTTCAATGCTTTTGCGTTTGCTCGCAAAAAAACTTGCGAGAGAACGCCAAAAACAATCGCAAGAGAACACAAAAACTATTTTTGCATTCTCTCACAATCACACCTTCACAATCTTGAAGCGTATATGGAGTATCAGATCGACACATCCTGAGACTGAGGTGTCAGCGCTTACGTTTCCAATAGCGAGGAGTGCTTTGTCGAAAAACAGGATCATCCCAAAGAACAGGAAAAACACTCCGAAACCCGTCAGTCCAATCCCGATTTCTGTGGCGTGAAGAAAACACAAGCTTTACTGCACGTCTGCGTTCGTCCTCAACTCACAAAATAAAAACTCCACCCAATCTTTACAACTAACACGTGATCTCCCGCAGCGTCCAAGTTCTATTTCGTTTAAACTTTGTTCACTTTCCTTACTGACAGTGGTGCAGTGGGATTGAACCCTCACTTCACCTCTACTTAAAAAGAGCGATGCAGCGGCGCTTTAGTGTTTCAGTGCGTCCAGCTGTCTCGCCTCCTCGTCTGGATTCTCTGCTCAAGCAGATCAGCTTCCGAAACGTCAGCTTTCACGCTCGTAACGCCACCAATGGCTTCACGCCATCACAAATGTTTTGGTATAAAGACATTTTAACGTGGGTCAGGGTGGAGTTTAACTTTACTAGGTAATATTCAGGTGACCGATATAAAATCCAACATGATACATAATGCGATGTTCTTTAAGCAAAGCGCACATGTCAAACAGGTCGGTTTAGTCTTTAAAATGATGACTGATCAATGCAATCTGTGTAAAATATATATAAAACATTGATATTACACTGCAGCTGGAAAACTGCAACACTGGTCATGTTGGATGAAGTACAATGTAAATAATCAAAGACTGAGAGGATTATTCATTGCTATTCTGCCATTACAAGAGCTAAAAGATCACAAGATCTAACATTTCCTCCTAATGATGTGTAAACACACGCTATAATAAACACTCATTAGATGTGTGTTCAGTTTGTAGGTGTGAGTTAGCTGAGTGCTAGTCATTAGCTTCTAATATCCAGCCCTACTGTACGATTTAACTGCTCCAAATACACGCTATAACGGTCTTACTTTGTGAGTCAGTGAGAGTTATCATCTTTGGAAAGGTTCAGACTTTAAACTCGATGAGAAACTGGAAAGCAGCTGCCACTTTTGACGCTCCACTTGCTGTGAACTGTAGCAGCAACAGTTGCAGCGTCCACTTCCGGTACTGACTGCGCGTGCGCGAGACTGTCACAGCGAATACCGGAAGTATCATTCCTATGGTTCGCGTTTTTTAACGATTATTTTGAAACATGCCCTTTAAATAGAAAGCTTACGAGGTTACGGCTCTTGTTAGGGTTAGTGAATCAGATATATTGGCTCGGCGCATTCGACTCCCAAACAGCTCTACTTAATGAATCAGATCACATTATTCGACTCCCAGATGGCTCTTTTCGGTGGGTCGGATCTATTGGCTCGACTGACTCACTCGGTTCCCAAACGGTTCTTTTCAATCAGTCAGATCTATTGCTCTGCTAATTTGGCTTCAAACGGCTCTTCTTAATGAATCGGATCACCTTATTCGACTCCCCAAAATTTTCGGTGAGCCAGATCTATCGCTCGGCTAATTTGACTCTCAAACGGCTATTTTTAGTGAGTCAGCTCTATTACTCGACTCTCAAACGGCTCTTATTAGTGAGTCAGATTTATTACTCGACTCTCAAACGGCTCTTTTTAATGAGTCAGATCGATTCCTGGCTAATTCGACTATCAACGGCTCTTTTTAGTGAGTCATATCTATTATTCGACTCTCAAATTGCTCTTTTTAGTGAGTCAGATCTATTAGTCGACTCTCAAACGGCTCTTTTTAGTGAGTCATATCTTTTACTCGACTCTCAAATTGCTCTTTTTAATGAGTCAGATCGATTACTCAGCTAATCGACTCTCAAACGGCTCTTTTTAGTGAGCCAGATCTATTTGCTCGGCGCATTCAACTCCCAAACGTCTCTTCTCAATGCGTCCGCTCACCTTATTCGACTCTCAAACGGCTCTTTGCGCTGGGTCAGATCTATTGCTCGACTCACTTTGCTCCCAAATGGCTCTTATTGGTAAATCAGATCTATTGATCGACTCACTCGACTTCCAAACAGCTCTTTATATTCAGTCAGATCTATTGCTTGGCTTATTTGACCCCTAAACGGCTCTCTTCATTGAGTCAGATCCATTGCTTGGTTCATTCGGTTCACAAACAACTCGTTCTGTATCAAATTGGCATTTATCAAGAAATAGACAAAAAAAATAACCTGTTTTTTAAGAAGGCATCATTAACTCTTGAATAAGTATCCTTCCCTGTTTATATAAAACATTTTCTATTTTGTTCTGTATGCAGTTAGTTTTAAAGACTATCTCAGTGCATCCTCAGTTGCGATTCCAAATGGAATTATTATAAGCATTTTACTCTTTATTTTCATGTTTACACGGCTACTGTTTATACATTTTGTAGAAAAAGTAAATGTTTTGAGGATACATCTTTTTTTTTTTTTTTTTAAAGGTAAATATATTATATATATTGTCATATTGAATAGCTCCTATTATTTATATTGATAATGCTGCCACCTGTTGGTCACATTCAGAACTGCAGCCAGTTTTTCAGTGGTTATATTCATTTGTTTATCAAACTATATCAGTTTAATCTTAAATTAGTCATCTTACATTGCTAAATTAATAAATCTTGTATTTATCAATTTTATTTGCCCAGTATGTCAATACACTGGAATGCTTATGCCGACGTTAGTTGTTTAGATGTAATATAAGGCATTGTGCGTTTATGAGCAATTTATGAACGATAACAGGAAAATGTATTTAAAAAAAAAATAAATCACACAAAGGTCTTCAGCAGCAAAAACTGTGAAATTTGTAAATATTTTATGTGTAATCATTTGTAATTTATCATTCGTAGTATCAATCTTAAAAGTTAATTTACATAATATGGATATAATTAATTTTTTAAAAATTTATATAATTCGTCATCATAATGTGTAGCAGTGATGTTTGGTTCTTTCAGGCGTTAAAGCGATTAAGAATAAAGACCGTAAAGCATCAGAGAGAAAGACACAGCAGTGATTCATTTCCCAGAACTGGTGTATTTATCGACTACAATTTACAGCTCGCAATTGTGCTAACAGCTGAAAAATATTAACACTGTTTATCTACCCAATCTCACCAGAAGTGCTTTTTAAAATATATTTCATAAAGCTAACGAACTATACGAGTTCATGACCATTCTTTAATGTATAGCACTTCACTTTTAAAACATCTTGTCTAGAATGTTAACTTTTCAAGCCTTTTAGCAGGTATATAAAGTGCACTTACACTTTCCTACACCTAAAACTTGTTCAAATGGACCCAAAGTTTATTCAGAGACTGAAAGAACTTTCAGGGAGCACGTGTTCCACTTTTATACACATTATCCGTAAATGCTTTAAGCTGAACAGATCGATCGACGTGCATGTAATGGAACAAATATCCAGGAGAACAAATCCAGCACTTTAACAAACATCAGTGTATATGTATAAAAAATTTCAGCGCTAACTTAGTTTTAGTTAACGTTGATGGAAAATCTTTAGATCATATTTGTGTTGAAATGTTTTTTTTGTTTTTAAATTTTTTTTTTTTAAATGACTATTTCAACAAACTGTCGTCAATATCATCTGGGTGTACTACTCATAATAAATAGATTGACGATTCATCAACTTCACTCCGGAGGCTTTTTCTTCGCTTCCACGTCTTTTTTGAAGGCCTCGATTTTCTTTGCAATGTTCGGGACCTTTGGTATGGAGACGAAAAAGAAGAAACAGGCTGTTAGACAGACATTTGAACAAAAAAGGGGGGGGGGGGCATCATTTGCAGGTTGTAAGTTGGATGTATTGTCAGATTTCTTTTTTCCCCCCAAGACATGAATGACTTATCCGGGACAAAACAGGGAGAAATTATCACAAAGCATCCTGATACCCGAAGACCTGGGAACGCTGATCGTCATGGAGACGCAGAATTGAAAACGGCTGTGCGAAATCGATTATTCGAGTCGACACTTTGAACTTTTTCGACAGAGTGAGGTTTCCGGCAAGATTGACAAAATGCTCGTGTGTATTGACGTAAAAAACAACAACAACGTGTGTACTCGTCAATACGGTGAAGTTTTCTTGAAGTAAGGCGACGTTTATTTAACACTGATGGAAGCAGTCTCCAGTGTCAGCGCTTTGTAAAACGGTCACTTGAAATTTTCCGACATCTTCAGTACAGACAAATTTACTCTTAATGCGGTTTCAGGATTCACGTACACAGTTACATACAGTATATAACTTGCAGCGAAATGAAAACCTGGCCTAATCCTCCTTATACTGTGCATTTACATAACTAAATGAAAAATGAGAGGAAATAAGAAATATTTGCACAGGAATGTGCAGGAAAAAAAATAATGGTATGTTATGTGTAGTAACAATGCAAAGTTAGTTCCTGTTGTCACTTACACTATAGCAGCTATAAAAAGCCGTTCCCTCACCAGCATGTCTTTATTCTCTCTCTTCAAGTTAATAAGATGAAATAACCTCAAACAGCTCGTCGTCTTTTGTTACCAAGAAACTAAATTTTGTTATCGACTTTGTTATGGTGGACATATCCAGCCATCAGACTCCTCAACACCATACAGATCCCGCCGCACTTCATAAATACTCCTTTTTCACTCTGCACTCCATTGAGAACAAAATTCTGTTTCTTGGTAACAAAAGATGACGAGCCGTTTGATGTTTTTTCCATCTTATTAATTTCAAGAGAGACAATAAAGAGATGCTGGTGAGGGAACGATTGTTTATAGCTGCGATAGCGTAAGTGACAACACGAACTAGACTTAACAAAGACATTAATTTTAACTATAAATGGATTTTAAAAAAAGCCCAAAAGTATGAGGTGCTGTTATATTATAGGGAAAATAATGATTGTCCTAGCATTCCATTGTGTTTTATTCCTTGTGTTGATTCAATTTTTGCCATATATAATAATAATAATAATAATAATAATAATAATAATAATAATAATAAACACTTCTATTTATTCAATGAAATTAATTTATTGGATTTATTCTGTAGTTGGTTTGGAAACATCCAAGCATTATGTCGTATCAAATTGGCAAAACTGTACATTCTAATTATTTAATGTTTTAATTTGCATTATGACGGGGGGGAAAATATGTGTATAACCTCATAGTTCTGTGCGAGGTACATCCCAACTACATTCCCCAAAGTGAAGCCAACCTGCAAAACAAACACAATACACACTTTACTACACGCTGTCCCCATTTAATACATGTTTGTTTGTTTAAAAAAACCAACAACTTAAATCTGTAAAATTATGTATCCTTCCATGGGCTGTTACATTATCTAGTATTATCTCCTAACATCTCCTGAAGTCACGAGCTAGCAATCTGAGGTAACTAGCTAGCCACTTTACTAGCAACTGATTTACCGACTTAATGTCTCGTAAAGATTTAAATACACAAACACAAACACACAAATACTCACGATGAACTGCATCATGGTTAGAGCTTTGGGTGTAAATACATAAATAATTAAAGTGTTTAAGAAGTTTCGAGGTGTGCTGCTGTGAAGACGAGAACAGAGAGTCAGCTTGCCTTGCTAACGGATTTCAAAATAAACGCCCAGGCATCGAGTGATGCGTTGGGGAAAAAAAAGCTTCCAAACTTTTTGTTATATAAATAACAAACTGATCAACGTAAATAAATGTATGTCGCTTTTAATAGATTGTAATAATATAATAGAAAACTCCCTTTAATTCATTTAGTTTCGCTGTTTTTGCTTAGTTTTCGTTACTGTAGTTACAAGATCTGACCAGGGGATGTCGCCAAACACGTATATCAGATTACTTATCTTGAACTTTTCTCCATTTTGCAGTGCTATTGAACAATTTCAATTACTTTTGTTGGATTTGTTCATCGCAAACAGCTGAAAGTCTGTAGATATTGGCAATAAACCCGATTTTCAATGGGGGTTGAATAATATTTATTGCAACTGTATGGTATGAATCTACATAAAATATCCCATTATACTGCAGTATATATATATATATATATATATATATATATATATATATATATATATATATATATATATATATATATATATATATATATACATATATATATACACCTGTTCCTGGAAAGTACTCAGAGTTTGTTGAAGAACATACCAAAACAAACATGATTATGTACAGCATTTAGCAGACACCCTTATCCAGAGTGACTTACAGAAGTGCTTTGTAGTCTCTAGCAAAAACACAGCGTGCTAGTTCACTAGGTCAGGGACTAAAGCACTCTGAAAAACATAGTTTTTAATTCTCCTGTTTACAAAACAGTCCCTGTTTACACAGACAGTGTTTATGAACATATGTATATGAACACCTTGCACATTCATGCAGTTAACAAATCAGATAAATAAAGTTCAAGAGCAACCATGCCACGATTAAAGTCGCAGAGATCAGGCTTTTTCTTCATTCTGATGACTGATGTGAACATTAACTGAAGCTCTTGACCTGTATCTATATGATTTTATGCATTGTGTTGCTACCACATGATTGGCTGATTAGATAACTGCATGAATGTGCAGGTGTACAGATGTTACAGTACAATAGAGAGGACAGTGAGTGTATGATATGTCATAAATGTAAACTGCTGTGTAAAAATATCCAAAACTGAATATGAACATTCAATAAATAAATTTAAAAAAGCAATAAATATGGATCAGTATCCATGACTCTCCCAAGATTATACTGTCCACCAAAGGTCAGTTACAGGGTATCTTCTCTATTCAGAAAAGTAACCAAGAAGTGTAACCTTCATGATCCTACCACCAACATGCTTCACAGCATGGATGGTGCTGTCAGGGTGATGGGCAATGTTGGGTTTCTACCAAATGTCAAGCTTTGTGCCAAGACCAAAAAGTTCAATTTTGGTCTCATCAGACCAGAGAACCTTTTTCCAAACGTCTGCCAAGATTCCAACATGTCTTTAGGCAACTCCAAATAGGATTACATACAGCTAACCACTCTTCCATAAAGACCAGCTTTGTGGAGTGTCCAGGCTTTGGATGTTCCGTGAACAGCGTCTCCCAGCTATGGATCTCTTTAACTGCTTCAAAGTTGGCACCCTTGGTAAATATAAGCAAAGAAGGCTGTGAAAAAGTATCTTTATTTTTTAATCTTTTGATATTTTGTTAAAAAGATTCACAAAAAATACTCTGCTCTCATTCATGTCAAACAATTGCAAACACAACACAGGTTTATTAAAAAAAACCCTATGAATTCATATGAGAAAAATATATTTGAAGTATATTCCCACTGATATTTTACATTTATTTAATACACCTAGGAACAGGAAGTTGTTCAAAAATGACTTCCTGTTTCACAGGGGTATAAATGTGAGGTAACACACAGGCCAAATTCCCTTAGTCATTCATAACAATGGGTAAGAGCAAGGAATATAGCTGTGATGTGCAGCAAAAGGTTGTTGAGCTTCACACAATGGGGCGTGGCTATAAGAAAATAACACAAGCATTGAAAATTTCCACCATCAGGGCAATAATTAAGAAGTTCCAGTCAACTGGAAATGTTATGAATCGACCTGGAATTGGACGCGTGTCTATATCGTCTCAACGCACTGTGAAGAGGACGGTTCGAGTGGATAAAAAATCTCCAAGGATCACAGCTGGAGAACTGCAGAAGTTTGGGGTCTTGGGGTCAGAAAGTCTCCAAAACTACAATCTGAAGTCACCGACATCACCACAAGCTGTTTGGAAGGGTTTCAAGAAAAAAGCCTCTACTCTCATCCAAAAACAAACTCGAGCGTCTTCAGTGTGCAGACACTACTGGAACTTCAAATGGGATCGGGTTCTACGGTCAGATGAAGCCAAAATACAGCTTTTTGGTAATAAACACCAGAGGTGGTTTTGGAGCACACAGAGAGGTAGCCATATGGAAAAGTACCTCATGACCACGGTTAAATATGGAGGTGGATCTTTAATGTTTAAATGAAAACCTGACTGCCTCTGCCAGAAAGCTTCAAATGGGCCGTGGTTGGATCTTCCAGCAGGACGATTATCCAAAACATACATCAAAATCAACACAGAAATGGTTTACTGACCACAAAATCAAGGTCCTACCATGACCATCCCAGTCCCCTGACCTGAACCCCAGAGAAACCCTGTGGGGTGAACTGAAGAGGAGAGTCCACCAGCGTGGACCTCGAAATGTGAAGGATCTGGAGAGGTTCTGTATGGAGGAACGCTCTCAGATCCCTCACCATGTATTCTCCAACCTCATCAGGCGTTATAGGAGAAGACTCAGAGCTGTTATCTTGGCAAAGGGAGATAGCACAAAGTACTGACTAAAAGGGTGCCAATAATTGTTCAACACCTATATTTAACAAACATTCTTTTTTGGGATAAACCTGTGTTGTGTTTGTAATTGTTTGATATCCATGAAAGCAGAGTATTTTTGTTAATTATTGAACAAAAGCTCAAAAGGTTAAACAATAAATAAAATTTTTCACAGCCTTCTTTGCTCCTATTTACAGTACCAAGGGTGCCAATATATAGTGTATTGTATACATAACATTTTTCCAGAAAAGCCTGTGTCATGCTCAAGGATAATCAATAATTACACACACCATAAACAACTTATCTCAAGGAATATAAAAGCATAAAATATTTGGTTTATGGGTGGCATATGATGAAATATTAAAGAAGGAAATCTCAATTACACAAGTGCAAACCAGTCATCCTCCTACATTCTTAGAGGACAAAAAAGGAAAAATCTAGAAGGTTCTTCAGTGTGCCTTTGGAGGAATCCTTAAAGGTTCTATAAAGATCCCAGCAAGGAGCTAAAAATCCATAAATATACACTTCTACACTTTTAAATAAAACCTGAAATCCCCTTAAAGGTTTTATGTAGAACCCTATGACAGTGTTTCCCCATCATCATCATCATCCTTCTCCTTCTAAGAAGCGTAACTATCTTTTTATTTTACACTCATAGGGAAAAAAATAAGTCAAATCTAGAACCCTTAAGCTTTCTTTGCTTGTACATCCTGGAGAAACCCTGAAAACTTGGGGCCGAGGAGTTTACACGTCGCAGTTTTTCGGTAACACGACAAGCTGCATTTTAAAATTATTATTATGATTAGAACCACGATTGTACCGTGACGTGTTGGCACCCCGTCCAGGGTGTCCCCCACCTTGTGCCCCGTGTCCACTGGGATAGGTTCCAGGCTCACCGCGGCCCTGTGGACGATGATCGGTACAGAAAACGGATGGGTAGATATGGATGGACGAATTATTAGAGCCTTGTTCCTGGTTTTGGTTTCTATAATAAAATATCATCTTGAGAAAACGTTGCACCTGGACGGCTACAAAGGTGTCCTTTGCTGTAAAACTGGGTGTTTGCGTCATATAGAGCGATCATAACCTGCTACAATAATGTGATCGTATATAATACAAGGCCCTGTGTGTGCAGAGCTTGCATGTTCTGTCCTGTACTTCAGGGGGTTTCCTCTGGGAACCCCGGTTTCCTCCTCCAGTCCAAAGACATGCGTTGTAGGCTGATTGGTATTTCCAAATTATCCGTAGCGTGTGGGAGTGAGAGAGAGAGAGAGAGAATGTGTCCTGTGATGGGTTGGCCCCCGTCCAGGGTGTCCCCCAGCCGTGTGTCCCGACTCCCCTAGGATAGGCTCCATGCTCCTCCAGTAAGGAAAATAGGCACGTGTGTCACGTGTGAATATAAACTGAAGCTCTAACAGTCATTACTAGCATCGAGCAGTAATTTATTTAATTTTTTAATCCTGCTACCAGGCTGAAAACGGATACAAGGCTAAATTTAAAAAGACTTCTAAAAGCATCCACTTGTTTAAAAAATGTAAGTAAAAAAGAATATGAGTTTCTACGCTGTAAAGCTTTAAAAGCCTTTTTCGGCAAATGGTCCTGGTTTCACATCGTGTCGTAGAGGCTGCTGTTTTGGTTTTGCGTTACGGCATGAAACAACTGCGTAACGCTTTGCTGCGTGTTTTTAAAAAAAAATTTTTTTTCATAACCAACCATTTAAGAAGAAAAACACCAGAACTCTTGATGCATCAGCTTTATTTTTGGATAAAATCAGCTAAAATTAATTTTTCATCCAGTCAAAACACTTTTTTAAAAAAACAAACAAACAAACAAACAAAAAAAGCAGCCAGTTAAGATTAACTCTGATTAAATCAGACGCACGGAGTGTTCAAATCAAACCACATCACACCAGCATGTGGAGAACAATAAGACCGCGGTAATAAAATTAATTTCAGACATACGAGGGTTAACCAAAAGTTTCCGCATAAACAGATTTCCATTCTCGCTAAGTGCGTTAAGAGTATTTCAGTTTAGTTAAATATAAAGTGAAACGTTAAAGGAGGCTTCGGGTTATTTCGTCTGGTGCGGCGGTAGCCGTTAATTAATTACACGTCCTTTCTGTTTCATTTGACTTGATTAGTATTCCAGTAGAATCATTTCTATCGACTTTCCAGCACTAAAGTCACGTTTTCCGTCATTCAGAAATTTTTTTTTTTTTTTTTGTGCGAATGAGGCGTACACCTTGAATAAACACAGAACCCAAAGCTGAGGGGGAAAAAAAAGACGGAGGAATTAAAAGCAAGTGCTTTTATGCATGTTCGAGTATTCAGTGCGAAATATCAAGCTCAAGCATTTAAAACAGAACAGTGTACATAAGCCTTGCTGTTTCGTGAAATTTATTTTTTTCCCTTTTTGGAGTAATCGTCTTCAGTTTCAGTACTCAGCATTAAACGGATAATCTTTGTGATTCACACTCCTGCGAAACAAAAAAAAAACAAAAACGGGAACGTTATACATCTATAATGAATACGTCATATGTACTGAGACGACATGGATAGCGTTTCTAATATAAAGCACTCACCACTGCATGGGACAAACCCGGAAGTTCCTGTTGAAGCTCAAAATGGTCTTCATTTCATCGTCGCTCAGTTCAAAGTCAAACACCTGGCGGCGGAAATGACATTCATTTCAAACGCATTCGTTTAAGCCTGAACGTTCTCCAGCATCGTGGAGTTTCCGTCTTTCCGCTAAAGCTCACCTGGAAGTTCTCCTTGATGCGTGACGGGGTAACAGACTTCGGGATCGCGATGACGTTCCTCTGGACATGGAAGCGGATCAGGACCTGGAGATGTACACGATATACGATTCATTGCCCGGACACTTATCAATCTCAAGACCTAGGCAGACTGGATTAGTATTCCTGGAATTTTAGTTCCATATAAATCCATCATGCCAGTAATATATTACATACACACACATATACATATATATATATATATATATATATATATATATATATATATATATATATATATATAAAACCTTTTTTATATATTAACATTAACTGGATATGAAATATACGACTCTACAAATATATTTTTCCTGTGTAATATATACTTTGTCATCTTCATTGAAATCTTTCAATGGTGTACTGGCCCTTTAATTCAGTTCGAGCAGCTCGGCCAAATTAGTTAAAAAAAAAAAAGAAAAGAAAAAAAGTAAGACTCTATGCTGAAACTCCCGCTTCACTGCTGCGGCGTCTGGTGTAAAATTTAATCAGTGCAGAGATTACAAAGATTACAAACTGCAGTTTTGTCGTCGTTCCACATGAGAGACATCATCTTTACACACAGCATGAAATCCATGTGTTTTTCCCACCCCCTTTTGATCGACAGGATATAATCGGCCCTGATCACCTTTATCGGTGCATCTCTAGTTTTAATACAAACGAAGTGTGAGTCAACGTAGCATGCGTGGAATTTATAGTGTGGACTTCGTGAAGACACACCCATCTCGGTGATTTATACGGAGCTGTTACGTTATAGGGGACACCTGGTGGTGGGTGGTGAGAATTACGGACACAATGAGCTTTTTGGAGCTTTTAGAAATTCGTTGGTTTTATTTCTCCAGTCCTCCTCCTACCTGAGCGGTGGACTTCTTGTGCTTCTCAGCAATGGCCTTGATCTTTGGTTCCTCCAACAGCGATGGGTCTTCTGGTTTAGCCCTGATTGTTTAAAAAAAAAAAGCACAAAAAAAGGGCAATTAAGCTCACTTCAAACAAGCTTCACGAGTTCACGTCACTGCTTAATTCCAGTTGTGTAAAAATAAAATCCCTCACCATGGTCTATCAGGGGAACCCAGAGGGCTGTACGCGGTCACTGTAATCCCCTTCGACTGACAGAAGGAGATCAGTTTGTCCTGCGTCAGGTAAGGGTGGCACTCGATCTGCAGAAAGTAACAGTGTGATGAGATAAACGCAGACCTTGAACCTGAAAAGAAATATTTTGGCTAACCTTTCAGGTTTATACGATAACGGATAACGAATATTAATGAATTCATCATTAATGAAGTCCTCACCAACACTCAGTTACGCCATTTGAGATTCAGTTATGGGAGAATAATGTCACAGAACAACCGAACGCGACAGGGCAAAAGTACTTGAGGAGAATTTAAATGTAGAAATGATGCACGATATTAAATAGCACATCAGTCTAATTAGCTAATAAAAGTGCGTGTTTTTTAGGACACGGTCCTACCCTAAGTTCATTATCTGTGCATGAGTTTATCATTAACCTTATTAAAAAAAACTACAGTATTACCCTCCACGAATGTAGTGACACACCTACTATGCCACTTACTAAAGTAAAGTCAGTCAACGTCAATCAATCGTGTATGGCCGAACAGAATGCCGTGTAAGACTGACTATCACGCTCTGTAAACATATGATGCCTATTTTGCAACTATCGGTCTCATATCAGCTCAATTTTTTTTCACCCATGTTGAAGGAAGCCGTCCCTTTCGCTGCCTCCTTCTTCAGTTTCTCTTTAAATTCTTTAAGGCATCGTGCCTTTACTGACGATATAACATACATCAGTACTCACTTGAATCATATTGGCTCAGTAGCGAAATGAAACGTATCGGATCAGTACCGATTTGAAACATAACGGTTCAGTGGCGAATCAAATCGTTAACAGATCAGTGTGGAATTTAATCGTATCGGATGAGTGGGGAATCGAATCGTATCAGATCATTACCGACTTGAATCATATCGGTTCAGTAGCGAATCAAATCGTTAACAGATCAGTAGGGAATCGAATCGTATCGTATCGGATCAGTAGGGAATCGAATCGGATCAGATCAGTAATGACTTGAATCGTATCGGATCAGTAGTGAATTGAATCAAATGAGTGGTGAATCTAACTGGATCAGTGGGGAATTTAACCGTATCAGATCAGTCATGAATTGAACTGTATCGGATCAGTGGGGAATCGAATCTGATCCGATCAGTACCGACTTGAATCATATCAGTTCAGTAGCGAATTGAATCGTTAACAGATCAGTGGGGAATTGAATCGTATCGGATTGGATCAGTGGGGAATCTAATCGTATCGGTAGTGAATCAAATCGTGTCGGTAGTGAATCGAATTGTATCAGAAGTGAGTCGAATCATATCGGCTCAGTAGTGAATTTAATTGTATCGGATCAGAATCAAATCAAATCAGTGGTGAATCTAACTGGATCATTGGTGAATGGAATCATATCAGATCAGTAGTGAATGGAATCGTATCGTATCAGTAATGAATAGAATCATATTGCATCAGTAGCGAATTGAATCAAATCAGTGGTGAATACATATAACAGGGTTACTTGCATGTCTGGAAATGTAATGAACTTGAGTAGCTAGTGTTTACCGACACGTTCCCTCTTAATCAATTTGGAAACTACAGGCGATAAGCATATAAAATTCTGCTTTCTGACGGCAGACTCGAGTCGGACAAATAAATAGGAAACATTCTCCCACTTTCTTGCGATTAATTTGCTACGGTTTTGTGCATGTCCTCGTGTTAATTTGAATTCAAAATTCTTTTCACACAACATAATTGTTTATTAATTAATGTCGAGAGGAGCACTTTTAAATCGTCTAGAAAAAGGGCACGGGCTCGAGCCCCCAGAGCGCCCCCTTCGGCACGTCCCTGGGCTGGATCCTTTTTTGCATTACCATTTACATTACCAGTTTTTCCAAGAGAGGAAAAAAGAAGAGAGAGAGATAGATTACCATCACTCCCTCGGCAGTTGTATTAGAAACCCCCAGGGTTTTATTGTCATTTCATGCCAGGGTAACGTAACAAGTAGTGTTCTAAATCTACACACATTTCTGTAAAGAAGAAAATCTATTAAAGAAAAAAAAACCCATGATATTTTGTAATAATAAACTAATAGTACTATTGCACTGAATACTACTTAATTATAATACATTTTTATTTGGGGTACTAATAGTAATATAACAACAGTAATACATATTTCTGACTTAATTCACTTTTATATGTGTTAGACCTTGTGGCTTTTATTTTGGTGGAAAAAACGCAGGAAGTCCTCTTTTTAATGGGCAACTGCATTTTAAAATTCACACGGTGACACGGCTTTACCGTCTCAAACAGCAACGAGACAAAATAACATCTAAATCTTCTTTACGGTGCCAGTTCGGTCGCATTTTTAATTCAATTCAATTCAATTTGATTCGTATAGCGCGTTTAACGATGGACGTTGTCTCAAAGCAGCTTTACAGAAATGTATAAACACAGGATGGAGATTTTAAGTGTGGATTTATCCGTATTGAGCGAGACGGTGGTGACGGTGGTGAGGGAAAAACTCCCAGAGATGATACGAGGAAGAAACCTTGAGAGGAACCGGCCTCAGAAGGGAACCCGTCCTCATCCGGGTAACATTTTTAAGACCTTCGAAACATAAATTTAAGACATTTTAATGCTAATTAAGGCCTTATTTTTAAACTAAGGGACTTAAGACTTTTTAAGGACCCACGGAAACCCTGGAGAAAAACACGGATTAGTAGATACGAGATGACCTTTCCGTGTACATCCATCACTGTAATTAAGTCTTAGGAGACAAGATAACGACGCCAATGTCGCTGCCCTTTACGCAGAGTCGGAAACAAGAAAACATGCACACCTAGACCACAGGGAGAGTAAAACACGAAAACAAAAAGGATCTGCGGGATGGCTTTAAGGAACGCCCATGAAACAAGTTCCTGTTCTCAGTTGCAAAGAATCGCTCCTTCACCAACTTCTCTTTTCCGCTCTCTCTACTCAAGTTAGTAAGACAAAGACAAAAACACAGCTTGTCGTGTTCCTGAGGAAACACGTCACATGAAAAACACAGCTCGTCATGCTGTGCAACTCATCTGTCCTGAGATCGTTCCCGTGTCGGAAAACTTAAAATGACCTGAACGGAATCATTAAATCAGGCCTGAATTAAATCGTAAAAGGGCTGAACTGAATCGTGTCGGATGCGTAGTGAATCGAATCATACAGGATCAGTAGTGAAATTAATCGTATCGGATTGGATCATTAGTCAATTAAATATTATCGGATCAGTAGCGAATGGAATCGCATCAGATCGGTACCGAGTGGAACCGTATCGGATCAGTAACGCCTCGAATCGTATCGGATCAGTACTGATTTGAAACATAACGGTTCAGTAGTGAATCAAATCGTTAACAGATCAGTGGGGAATCGAATCGTATGGGATCATTACCGACTTGAATCATATCGGTTCAGTGGCGAATCGAATCGTTAACAGATCAGTAGGGAATCGAATCATATCGGATCAGTGGGGAGTCGAATCGTATCGATAGTGAATCGAATCGTATCGGATCAGTAGGGAATCGAATCAGATCAGATCAGTAATGACTCGAATCATGTTGGATCAGTAGTGAATTGAATCAAATCAGTGGTGAATCTAACTGGATCAGTGGTGAATGGAATCATATCGGATCAGTACTAGCTTGAATGGTATCGAATTAGTACTGAACGTAATCATATCGGATATCGGATCAGTAGTGAATTGAATCGTAGTGGATCAGTTCCGGCTTGAATCATTAACAGATCAGTACTGAATCGAATCCGTCGTGAATCGAATCATATCGAATCAGTCGTGAATTGAATCATATGTTTTGTATGAAAGAGAGCGATTCATAACCCTAGTAAAAGGTGGAACTGTGACTCCATCATGCCACTGCCTCGATGATTATCTTCCTAGAACAGCACCACACTGAGTGTTTTCTTCCTTATGTAGTCAATTTAACTGGACAAACATCCAAAAAGCATTTTAAAAACCCCTTCAGATTATACGTATACACCAGTTCGACTCTCAGCTGGAGTTTACCTGGTTGTTGGCAGGTTTATATTTGAGGCCTGGTTTATTCAGGATGGCTTCAATCTGCTCTCGGTTGAAGTTGGAGATGCCGATGGCCTTCACCAGCCCAGCGTCCACCAGCTCTTCCATTCCCTACAACAACAAGATCGGTGCGTAATGACGTGATGCTGCCTCAGGAAGCATTTTTGTAAAAAAATGAAACTATAATCGATTTCTCACCTCCCAGGTCTCCAGGAAAGTGGTGTCATCAGTGATGGTAAAACCGTCACTGTCCAGCGGGAAGTCTTCTGATCCAGGCTGAGAGATAGAAACACAGTCCTTAAACACAAGTCCTATAGAAATATCTGTCCTGGAGTCAGCCATCAGTCTGAAGTGTTTTATTCTTCTTACACCACAGCAATCTGCCAATGATTACACCTTTCCAATGATACATTCCTAATACCTGTATACAGGCTGCAGGTTCCAGAGAAGACAAAAGTCCTTCTTCAGCTCCACAAGGTGAAACATCCTGGATTCTACTTATCCATCTTCTTATCATTAACGTGTTAGCTGAACTTTAAGTCAAATAAACCTTTGAGCTTAAAGACTTTTTGCTGCACAAATCCAGGGTTGCTTCATCATTGTCAACAATCTAATCCAATAACCATCTAATCACTGGGGGGAATAATGGGGTGCTGGTCAGCCAGATTAGACGTGTGTGATTGTGTTAGTCTTGGGGAAATCTCTCAGGGTGTAAAGATTAGCCTTTTGAGTACTGATTTCCCCCAGGACTAATTTATTTTGGTCTGGAGAACCTGTACTGCTCCCATTATTACTATCATTAGTACTACTGTTTTCCTAATACTACTCCTGCAGCCTTACGTATCTGAGGACGAGATAAAACTGGAAAACTATAACCTCGTTTTATTAGATAAGGATATATAATGTCACCTTAAAGCCCATTGGCCAGTGGACCAGATACAGATCCAGGTAGTCCAGCTGCAGGTCACTTAAGGTCTTCTGACACGCCCCTTTTACGGACGATTTCTGGTGAAAGGTGCACCAAAGCTGTGAAGGAAAGAACCTTTGTTCATTCGAACTAATTTGACGTAACGTTTGTAATATAATCAGCATTCTCGGGCGGCGAGGTCGTGAGGGCTACCTTGCTGACGACAAACAGCTCCTCCCTTTTCACCACGCCCTCTTTAATCATTGCCCGGATCCCCTCGCCGACCTCCTTCTCGTTCTCGTAGACGAACGCTCCGTCGATGTGTCTGTAGCCCGCGGCGATGGCGGCTTTCACGGCTTGTGTCACTTCGCCTGTCTTAGACTGGGGCAGAGGACAAAGGGTTAATAAATGTTCACTCACATATCAGCACAGAGCGTGATACAATGCTGAAATGGCTTTGTTTAACTTTCGTGTAACTTTGGTGCGGCCGTGACCGGCTCTCATCACTGACACGTGTAAACATTTATAGACATTTTATTTGGATTTATTTTTAGAATTTTGTAATAGAGAATGTTTTATTTTCTTTAAGCTTCTTTCATATAATTTTTTTTGCTACTTTTTATTTAGCTTTACTCTACTTCTATACTGTATATTATTATTATTATTATTAGTAGTAGTAGTAATAGTAGTAGTAGTATTTTTTGCTACTTTTTATTTAGCTTTACTCTACTTCTATACTGTATATTATTATTATTATTATTATTATTATTATTAGTAGTAGTAGTAGTAGTAGTAGTACAAAATACATTTATTTAATGCCACTTCTCTTTAAAAAAAAAATAAACTACACATTTAAAACATATTTAATGGATGCAATTAAAAGTTACGTGCAATAAATGCACAAAACCTAGAAATTATTTTTATTTTATAATATTTTGACTCTCACCTGAAATGTACCGAGACCCACAAGTGGCATGTCTGCTCCGGTGTTGAGTTTCACTGAAGTTGCCATTTTCAACAGGATTCACCTTTCTCCTCTTATGACTAAATAATAAATGTAACTGGTTACAGTGAACTGGTTCAGGTTAGTACTGGTGCAGGAGGCAGAGTCACCTGACCCTAATCAAATAACAACTGCGGGCAAAGTGCACAGACAGCCGAAAATATGCACAGATCATGCTGTCATATGTGTACTATACCAATATCAGGCACAACACCGCCACCTTGTGGACTGGAACATGAATCTCCAGCTTCCCCCCCCCACTGAGTCAGATAATTTGACTCGGCTCACCAATAAGAGTCGACTCCTGACCTCCTAAGCAGCTTTCTAAACCGGACAACGTAATTGTTCTTATTGCATAACTATGACTGAATTGTTTAGTCAAATCGTTCTCTAATTTCTAAGGAAATTCTAGCTCTTTTACGTGAGTCAGATCGTTTGACTCGGCGCACCAAAACGAGTCGACTCCTTCAGCTCCGAAACAGTTCATCGCCACTCTTTTCTAAACCGGACTAAGTTTGCACTATTCTCACCACATGATTGCTCTTTGTCCAACTAGGGCTGAAATTGTCTCCTCAAATCTTACTTAGGACTTCTAAGGCACCTCCAGCTCTTTTGAGTGAGCCAGATCATTTGACTCGGCTCACCAATAAGGCTCGACTCTTTGAACTCGATCTGCACTGTAGCTAATAAGATTTCTAAAAAAGGAATTTACTTATTTATAAATGACCATTCCATAACGTACGGTGGTTTTTGCTCGCTGAAATCAGACAAATAAATAACAACGTCACTAAATGAATATGTTTTAAAAAATTATAATAAAATTAGAAATAATCAGATTTGGTCAAAAACATTAAAAAAAATAAAATAAATAAATAGAAAATAAAGAAAAAATTTAAAAGGAGTGATATATCCTTTATACACACACACACACACACACACACACACACACACACACGATATTACGAGCAATTATTTATTTCAAAAAAATTCTGTTGAACATTTAATTTGAATATTTTTTTCCTCTAAGCTACAATATCTCTGTTGTATACAATTAACAGCAATATTGTATCTTAATTCATTTACCTTATCTTAATATATTTGATCTCATCTTAACTATATAATTATTATATGGTTTCTTTATTATTAAATTGATTTTTTTTATTTTGTTTTTAAAAAAAAAAAAAAATTGTAATAGAGAATATTTTCTTTTTTCCATATCTTCTTTTATATGGGTTCATATTTGCATTTAATGATGCATATTTAATGACCTGTAACTAATTTATTTAGCCTTTCTCTACTTATATACACTATATTATTATTATTATTATTATTATTATTAGTAGTAGTAGTAGTAGTAGTAGTAGTATAAATATTTGCCCTTTGTTATAAATTAAACCAGTCCTACATAAGAGCACACCTGCCATTACTTCAAGTACAATATTGGTTTATTGAAAGCCACCTCTCTTCACAAAATATAAACGTTTACAGTGATAGTGATTTTTTTTTCTCCCACTCTGTCTCTAGGTCAGGGGTCCGATCCTATCCGGTGTTTGAGCAGGAGCCACACCTGATATCACCTGATTAATCAGTTGATCTTGGCTTCAATAGACTCAGGTGTGGCTCGAGCGGAATGAAAACCTGCACCACACCGGCCCTTTCCAGATAAGACTGGGCCCTAGACGCTCCTGGATGTTCCTGACTTTATAATGGAAAGAATGAAGTGCATTTGAACAGAATTAGACTTTTGAAACACGTGTAAGGGATGAAATTTAAAGTTCCTCGCAATAAAATGCATAAAAACTGCTGTTTAAGCTTATTCTTCTTCCGAGACCCAAAAAATGCTACTTACGGTATTCCCGTAGCGGACGATCCCAAGAACTCATTCCATCTCTATCTACCAGTAACACTCACTCTCTTCATCTATTTCTCCTTCCATCTCTCCACCTTCTCTTTTTCTTCCTTTCATTCACACGGTTCATCTATCACTCTCTCTGTAAAATCTTTTTCCTTTCTCTTCCATCTTTCAGTCATACTCTATCCATCCATGACTCTTTCTTCCACCTGCAACACCTTCTTTCTTTCCAGTAACGCTCTCTCTTTCTCTCTCTCTCTCTCTCCCTCCATCTACAGTGGTGCTTGAAAGTTTGTGAACCCTTGACAATTTTCTAAATATCTGCATAAATGACCTAAAACATCATCAGAGTCCTAAAACTAGACGAAAGAGAAATCGATTAAACAAATCAGGCAGAAATATCACACTCGGTCATTTATTTATTGAGGAAGATGATCCAATAGGACATATCTGTGAGCGGGAAAAGTATGTGGACCTCGAGGATTAGTAGCTTAATTTGAAGGTGAAATTAGAGTCAGGCGTAAAACATGTTGCATTATATTCGCCTTGCGTTCTAAAAACATTCTCATAAGATTGATGAATTGGGATGAAGGGCGCGTCTCGGTATGCGTGACATTCATTCTCCAGCTCTCAGACCCTCTCTGAACAGAGCAGACGCAGAGACGGGTGAGAGTGCAGAAGGAAAGCGAGACCTCGCGCTTGCAGGACAGAACTGCTGATATTTGGAAAGTCGCTAAGGTTTGTCCAAAAAATTGCTAGATTTTTTTTTTGCAAAACAACAACAACAAGTATCTAAGTTGGCAACACTGATCTGCACTGACAGCTAGATAAAAGGCAGCTAAGCTCCGCCTCTCCCCAGCAAAAAGAAAACATAGCGGGAGAGGGAACGCGGGGTTTTTCATTTATGCACATTATATTTAAAAGCAATCAAATACACAGAGGACCCAAATGATGCCCTGTCTGTGAATTCAAAAAAACACCAAAAAAAAGCACCCCCCCTGGTTGAGAACCACTGATCTACCTGTATCACTCCACCTATTTTGGTCTCCTTTCTTTCTATCAGCAACTGTCTGTCTGTCACTCTTTCTGTCTTTCTTCTTCGATCTATCTTCAATCTTCACACTGGTTTTGTGAAGCCAGTATCAAACTTTATCGTGAAGATCTTTACTTATCTACTTTTATTTTATAATATTCTGACTCTTACCTTCCATGTACCGAGACCCACAAGTGGCATGTCTGCTCCGGTGTTGAGTTTCACTGAAGTTGCCATTTTCGACAGGATTCACTTTTCTCCTCTTATGACTAAATAATAACTCTAACTGTTAAAGTGAACCGGTTCCGGTTAGTACTGGTGCAGGAGGCAGCGTCACCTGACTCTAGTCATATAACAACTGCGGGCAAACCCGAAAACACACACGGATCAGGCTGTAATATGTGTACGGCCCCTATATCAGGCACAACACCGCCACCTTGTGGACTGGAGCGTGAACGTCCGGCTCTTTTCCCTGAGTCAGCTCATTTGACTCGGCTCACCAATAAGAGTCGATTCCTGAACTCCTCAGCAGCTTTCTAAACCGGACCAAGTTTTTGACATTATGACCAGTTCTTTTTTTTTTTTTTTTTGCATAACTGACTGAAATTATTTAACGAGATCTTTCTCTAATTTCTATTGAAATTCCAGCTCTTTCAGGTGAGTCAGATCATTTGACTCAGCTCACCAACAGCATTCGACTCGTTTAGCTCCAAAACGACTCGTTGCCGTCCTTTTCTAAACCGGAAGACGTTTGCGGTATTTTCGCAACGGGATTGTTCTTCTTTATCAACCAACTGTGTCTGAAATGGCTTCCTTAAACATTACTTTGCGTTCAGAGCACTTTTGAGCGAGTCGGATCATTTCACCAATAAATCTCGACTCTTTCAACTCCCAAACGATTCACTGCCATTTTTTTTCCCTAAGGTGGATGAAGTTTGTGATCTTTTCACCAAGTGATTGATCTTCTTTAGCTAATTATGGGTGGAACTGTTTAATTAAATCTTGCTCCACCTTATATTATCCACTGAAATTCATAAAAAATAAAATCTATTAAATAAAAGCTCCCAATAATAATGAGCATTAATTAAAAGCATGATTTAAATATTTTTGTTATATTATCCATCCAGCTTCTATAGCGCTTATCCTTCAGGGTCACGGGGAACGTGGAGTCTATCCCAGGGAGCATCGGACACAAGGCGGGGTACACGTTGAACGGGGTGCCAATCCATCACAGGACACAATGACATACACACCCACACACCCATTCATACACTTGGACTTGGACAATCAGCTTACCGTGCATGTCTTTGGACTGGGGGAGGAAACCGGAGTACCCGGAGGAACCCCCACCAAGCCACCGTGCGCCCTGTTATAATATAACAGAATGGAAATGTACAACAAACTGAATCTGCATTGTAGCGAACAAGATTTATAGAAATTAATTTATTTATAAATGACCTCATTTCATAACGGATGGCGGTTTTACGCACTGAAATTATACAAATAAATAACAACTAAGGCAAAGTGTGACAAAAGTACCGACTTCACCGAACTGATAAACATTAAAATGGCAGCGTTTCAGGAATTGTTCCATAAACCAGAGCTTACAAATAATGGGGTCCTTCCTATTTTCCCCAGGGTCCTATATTCCCCAGCACGCAGGACCCTTTGTCATGTGTTCGTTATGTATCCCAGTCCAATATTCTGTTAACACACATTAAGTAAACTTTTCAAAAAGCTCTTATGTAGTCAGGACTCCTTTAACCTTTCAGCTTTAAACACCGAGGAGCATAGGACCCTGGGACCCTGACTCCATGACTCCAACCATTTGTTTAGTTCCCTCAAGTCTAGGCCTATTATACTGAGAGCCATATGACAGTGCTGCGGAACAGAAAACCTCTGACGAGTTCCCATAATAACCCGTCTCATGTTAAGCGAATGTTCTCTATGGGAACATGTTTTTTTGTTTTTTTAGCTTCCCATAGAGTCCTGAAACCTGGAAACGAGTTAGCATTTTAGCCCTTCCGGTTCCATCGTCCCGAAGTCAACGGGTTGTCTGATTGGGTTTTTGGTTAAACGCCTGAAATAACGTCTGTGGTTAACACAAGCTCGAGATATCTTCACGTTTTACTCTACGACGTAAAATACACCAGTAATACCACACTCGTGATTTTAAAAAACAAAACAAAAACAAATAATAATAAAAAAAAAAAAAACTTTTACGTGTCTTGAAAAAGCCGGTTGCTAACAAGTGGTTAATGGGACTACAGAAGGTGTCGGGAACGTTAAACGTCATCACGCCGAACAGGAAAACTCATCTACTACTCGCGCTCTTGCAAACTATTCCAACTCAAACTTCCCGACTTGTACATTTAACAGTTTATGGTATTTTCCAATCGTAGTGTTTTTTCCCAATTGTAATGCTATAAAGCTTTGACATTGAAGTAGTGCGATCGCGGTGTACTTCGTTTATAGCCGTTTATAACTCTTTTTTTTTTTCCTTCTGTCGAATATGCTTAAGCCGCAAAATTCATAGAAGCTGTGTTCTTTTGCGAAGATTATCTTGATGAACGAAACGTGTACGGATTCTAAAGTTTTGTTGGAGCTTATTTTCTCCAATGGAAAAATCCTACGGGCTTTTTGTCGAGGGAACCGGGGTGATGCTAACTTCCGGGTTGTCGGACAAAAATACGTCATCGCTGCAGCAATCGATCACGTGCTATGTAGAGCTGGGGAATGTAGGACCCTGGGAACTGGGGAACACAGGAGCCTTTGTCATGTGTTTATTACGTGCCATAGAAATCTTGGGAACATAGGACCCTGGGAACGTAGAGACGCTCCCCAAATGATTTGGCACGTCAGAAGGTCTGAAACAGAATGTAAACTGAGTTAAAAAAAAAAAAAAAGCACTAAATAAAGTGTAGCTTAAGCGAGGCAGATTGCAAAATCACAGTGAGCGGTTAAAGAGTCTTCTCTGAGGAAAAGCCCGCCATGCCAATATCGCACGCTTTTCTCTCGTCTGGTCCTATTAAATCTCTTTCCTGTTCTTCGTCTGGTTCTTCTTCCTCGTCCCCGTCTTCCTCCTCGCCTTCGTCTTCGTGAGCGGCCCCTCTGCCTGTCTTTGGGCCTTTGCAGATTTTCAGGTGGCGTGTCAGATGGTATTTCGTAAGGAAGCCCTTGTTGCATTTTTCACAGATGAAGTCCCTTTTCCCGTCGTGGGAGTTCAGGTGCTTTTTTAAGTGATCGGTTTTGAGGAACTGCTTGTCGCACTTCGGGCAGGTGATCTGACGGTCGCTGCAGAAAAAAAAAACCCCCCGCCAAAAACAACAAACAGACACAGGAGGTTAAAGAGATGCGATATCTGTACAATGCTGGACTGGCTACACCCACGAGAGACAAATAAACAATCAAACAAGACTTAAAAATGTACGCGTCCCTTACAGCGAGTGCGAGTACATGTGCTGCTTGAGATCCTGTTTCCTGTTGAACGTCTTGTCACAGTGGTCACACTTGATGTTCTTGGTCGGCGTGTGAATCACCATGTGGGACGCTACGTGGGCTTTCTGGGTGAAGGACTTTCCACACACACTGCACCGGAAGTTCTTCTGACCTATAGAACGAGGGTAGATCAAATCGTCACACATCACCGAACGGACAAATGCCATTTTCTAAGATCAGGCTTAACGGAGTCGGTCGGGGGCGCCAAAACTTTTTAGCAGCATGCATGCGACATGCCGTGCTAAATACTAATTCGGCATAAAAATACATAAATGAAAGAGACAAAAACCACGTTTTTGAATCCTCAGTAGATGTTCTACGGAAGCTTCTAGACTCTAGAAGGCACAAAAATGAGGCGGACTAAGGAATAAAAACACTCCGTTATGGAACGTCGATCAACACAGTTTTCTTCTTCTGACCAAACAGAACAAGTTCTGGGACTGATCTGGTACCTGTGTGGATTCTCAGATGCATCCTCAGGTTACTCGGGTCGCTGAAGGCTTTGCTGCAGTAGCTGCACTTGTGTGGCCTCACGCCCATGTGACCCATGAAGTGCACGTTGAGTTTGGTGGAGGTCGTGAACGCTCGCGAGCACATGCTGCATTTAAACTTCCTCTCTCTGCCGTGACGCTGACCGCTTCCACTGCTGGACTGACAGTCACCCTGAGACTGGCACTGCCACGGCGGAGACGAGGTGGTACTGGGGGCCTCGCTGGCCAGCTTCTCCTGGGGGTGGACGCCATGAGTGGGGTCTTCCTGGGAGGGGCTGTGGCTGTGGGCGTGGCTGCTGAGGTGAGATTTGAAGTCGGAGAAGGAGGCGCATTCTTTTCCACAGTGGCAGATTTGACCCTCTGGGACGCGGGGTACGCCTGCAAGATGGGTTACAGAAACAGCGTTATCCGGTAGCTCTACTAGTCAGGATCCTCTTTATTAAAACTGGTCGTGCTCTCTGGGTGGGAGGGGCACCATGTCTCGAATTCGTGGGAGAGCGTGAGAGATCGGGACGCTGTCTTACCCAGCTGTCTGCTGTATTCCCTGCTGTAATAGAACAACAGCTCGTGCTCGGGGAGGATCTCTCTGGACGTACAGAAGAACAGCTTCCCGTTATCAATATACGCCACCAGATTCTGCTCCTGTGTCGTCCTGCGGGGGGGGGACGACCCCAAAACAACGCCCACCAAAAAAACCCCAAAAAACCCCAAAATGATTTAAGTGAAAAGCCTCCGGGAGTACTGAGGTAATATTTATTCAGACCTCTGATCATGGTACCTTGCTTTTCTCACAAACATCATCCAGTTGCATTCGTTTTCGTCGGTCGTGACTATACAGAACTCCAAGATGTCGTTGTGGAACATCTGGAAATCAGAAACGTAAAGGTATGAAACTACACTCATAACTACAGCCATGACATTAAAACCTCCTGGCTAATATTGTGTAGGTCCACCCAAGTCCCCTCAAGACTTCTGAAGGTGTTCTGTGGTTATCTGGCAACGTTAAGACGTTAGAAGCAGATCCTTTACGTCGTGATTCGTCAGACCGGGCCACCTTCTTCCATTGCTCCGTTAATTTATTTACCGGTTATACATTTCCCCCAACAAAAGACTGACCTTCCAGATTTGAGGCGTGTCTTTATCAGTCCAGTCTGAGAGCTCGACGCTGCTGCAGTGCTGTCCAACCATTGGGCCGAAGCAGGTCCTGGTGGGAATCGTCTCCCGTACGAACACACCTGAGGGGATCGTGGTACATGTTGGTCATGTGAGATGCCACACTATAAGAACACACCATGCTGTACAGAAATGTTTCTTTTTTCGAATAAAGTTTGTCGTGTCTACACTGACCGTTGGGCTCATCAGCTACAGACACACGGAGGCACAGTGGGCGGGGCAAAGAGAGGCGGGCTCTGGTCTGAATGGGCGTGTCCGGGATAAATGTGACCGGTCCGTGTTCGGGACAGTCGGAGGTGTAAGAGCGCTCACATAAAGTGCACCCTGAACACACGTTCATTACAGGAAAACATTAACGATGAATTATAAGATTCACGCTACGTGAGGTGTCGTAAAACGTTTATGAAGCATTGTTATTGTTTAACTTACAAATCGTGAAAGCAGTGGTCATGTTCTCTTTGTTTGCGCTGGCGTTCTCCAGATGTAGGGTGGAGTTGACCAGGACGAGACTGTTATCCGGCCCGAGCGAGACCTCGGCGGTGATCGGGGACACGTTTACGGGCTCCAGTACCATGCCTGAGCTGTGCAGCGATACAGATTCGAGCTGAGTCTGCGGCGCCATGGCCCCGGTGAGCACCACGCTGACTACGCCCGAGCTCAGCTCACCGTTAGAGTGCAGAGCTTCGCTCAGGGTTCCTGGAGCTCCGGTTCCTGAGCTGCTCCCTACACGTCCACTCATGTGCTCCTGCTCCATCACCACGGGCAGCTCCAGTCCGGGGCCGTGAAGAGCCATGACGCCTCCCTCCAGGCTCTCGTGGGGTTGATTCCTGCTGCCGAGAGGCTGCTGCGCGTCCGCCGTCACTACCACGCCGTCCATGGTGGCTAGCTCTTCCCCCATCCCGTCAGGAGACATGGGGCTGTTCACACGCGACTCCATCGCCAGTCCAGTAGCGTCTAGCTGCACCTCATGAGCGCCGCCCTGGTGGAGGTCGGCCTGCCGTGAATCTATGGACACCAGGCCTTGTTCTAAATGTCCGCCTGGGCCGCTGTAAGGGTCGAGGGATGAAGGGTTGTTGTTGGGCACGGACAGAGCAGCGTCCATGTTGAGGCTGCTGGGGTGGATGTACTGCGGCGGAGGACGATCGGCCAAATACGACAAAATACCTACAGGGGCCCAAAAACAACAAACAAGAAAACCCCAAGGTCAGAATCTTTTTTTTTCCACTTTGTTTCTGTCTATTTAATATTTGCTTGTTGCGTTTAGGGCTGGGCGATATCACAGGTTTATATTAATGCACTCGTTTTAATAGGCTGGCCGCGCTCTTTTGGGAGGGAGGAGCATAGTCTCTCTCTCTCTCTCACCTGTCAATCAGTGTCAGTGACTCTATCCAATCGTGGGCGTCTGTGAGCTCGTGCATGTGGAGGGCAGATTTCCTGCTTTCCTATCTATTCGAAAACACGCATCTGACGCTGCATATTTCTCGGAGGAAGCGCGTTTCATCCTCGTATGATAGGTGGGAGCTGCCTAAGACCAAATTGTGAAGAAAAAAAACGAAACAAACTGGTTTCACGGACGTTCGACAATATCAAATCGAACTGTGAACGGATAAAAATACAACACGTCGTAACTGCGGGCGCGTTTCTGTTGTGTAAGATGAAATAAAGCGCTGTCGGGACGTGCTGCTATAGGAAAACGATCAACGTCGGGGTGGTAAGAGTAGCTCTGCGTCGGAAAGTTTTGGCACCCCCAGGAAAATTCCTCGCGACGTCTTTAACTCATTCCAAACAAAAAATAATAATAATAATGTTGGAGTTAAGCGCTCTAGAAAGAAAGAGATCCCGTTCCGTTCGAAACGTCACGGAGCGACCGTTGCCGTGACGATAAAAGCGTTCGGTCTCGTTTGCATGGTTCTGGTGTAGAACTTTGGCGTGAACAGTTTGGAAGTTTCTCCGCGAGTTATTCATTCGAAAGAATTTCTCGTTTAAAAACAAAAATAAAATCATACAGCTTTAAAACAAGATTATTTTTAAACGCGACACGCTTTTTGCTTTCGTTTGTTCGTATATATCGTGATGATGTGATATTCTTCGTATCGTATCGCTTCACCGTGAGTCTGAAACGAGGTAATAGAACGTCTCTGGAGTTCCTTACCCGGGAGGATGTGTCTGAAATAGCTGCTCTCCAGGTGAGGGTACGGAGGAGGAGGCAGGGTGTAGTTCCTCTCCGGAAGGCCACACATGACTCCTCGGTCTCCTAACGGCCCCATGGGTAACATCAGGGACAGCGCCGAGGGCAGCGGCCCGAGAGACGGCCCGAGGCTCGGTATGGCGACCGGCATTCCTGCCGAAGGAGCAGAGAGAGAAAGTGCATCAGAACTTTTTATAATCTAACAGCATACAACAGTGCAAATCCTTTATATTCCTAACCTGTTTACTCTTACAGTCACGTTATAACGCTTCTTATAACACGTTAAGTCAGGAATAAAACGCTCGCTGTGCTGCTGTTATAGGAAAAGAATCATTTTCTCATATATTCTTTAACAAGTCATGAATTGTATCCGTTTATCGTTCGTGAAACAAGTATACGTCACACATTAGAGTAGCTATAAACAGTCGTCCCCCGTCTCCAGCCTCTCTTTCTTTTCTTTTAACTCGGCTTCGGCGTGCTAACTGACAGGAAGTCCGCTGCGTCACTGATTATTTTCCTCTAACAGCACGACACATAGAGAGTGGGTTTTTAAAAAAAAGTAAAATGACTCAAGCGCTCGAACCTGGAGTGGCGATGGGGTTGTGGCTGTGAGTGGGCGAGGTAGGAAGGCCCAGGTGACCGGCGCTGACCGAGGACACGCTGAGCTGGTCCATGCCCACCGGACTGAGGTTCATGTCGTTCATGCTGAGCAGAAACGAGACGTCTGTGACACACGAAAGGAGAACTCCAACCAGAACGGCTGGCATATTAATCTTGAAGATAAGGTATGTTTATTGTCACTGAAGAAGTACAGTGGTGGACGTACGGTAGATGCAGATGCAGATCAGAGTAAAGGGACGGTATACGGTATACACCACCAGTCAAAAGTTTGTGGACACTCGACTGAAATGTTTCTCATGATGTTAAAAGCCTTTTGATCTGAAGGTGTGTGATTAAATGTTTGAATTCGGTGTCGTAGACGAAAATATCATCGTCCCGACGTCTTCATTTCCTTCATTAGAAAACGAACATTTTATTTACAAATGAATATTTGTTTAAACGGACGACTCGGAGAGAAATATTTCCGATAAGCGTCCGGTAAGAGTCCGGCGTCGGTGTGATGAACTCCTTTAATCCTGTTTAAAAAGCATCTCAGGGAAATTCCTCAAGAAATCGCTCGAGAAAACGCCAAGAATACATTTCTGGAAATTCTAAGCAAAAACCAAGTCTACTCTGAAGATGATAAAATACTCAATGATTTTGGATTTTTTTTTTTCCACAACATAATTCCCATCGTTCCATTTGTGTTACTCCAGAGTTTTGATGACTTTATTATTATTTTAAGATGTGGGAAAATAAAAATAAAGAATGAGCGTGTGTAAACTTTTGAGCGGTAGTGCACAATAATGGATGCAAATAACGACTCGTTCAAATGGACTTGTTTTTTTTTTTTTTTTTTTAAATTCCAAAAAATCGATTCGGATAAAGTCCAGTAAAAATAAAGAAAGTACAATGAGGTAGAAATAACAAATGAGTGATAAAGTACAAAAGTGCATGTGCAGAAGAAATCTGGAGCCATATTCGCAGTTAAATCGTGGAAAGATATCAAATAAATAAATAAATAAATAATCATGTGTGTACAGGTGTAAATGTAAGCGCAGTATTTATTTTTCTCGAGTAAACCTTTCGTCGACGTATCGTGTCGGCTGTTTCGTGTTCCTACCCACAATGCCATTCCTGGTAGATAGGGTGTCATCCCTACGTGAAGAGAGCAGCGCGATGCAGCGGCGCTTTAATGCTTTAGTTTGTCCGGCGGTCGCTCCGACTTCTCCACTCCTCCGACGGTGGAGTTCTCATTCATATCTCATCAAGAAGCTCTTGCGCCGTTATTTATTTATTTACTTTCTTTACAGCGAACCTCGATCGTTATAAACGTGCCTGCTATAACGATGTCCTGCGACACCAATGCGTCACACGATGAAAATATAAATAGTCCGGATATAAGATAATACGATATAAATACATATTGGATGTGTTTTTCGGGTGGAGTTTTGCGTCGACGTTATTCTTTAATCGTACTTTACGAGTTTGTAGCGAAGGATCCGCAGCCAAGGTCCTCACAAACAGTGTTAGTGCTGGGTCCATGTTTTTGAGACATGGGGTGGCAAAAGGGGGCCACAAGGGGTGCATAAGGGGCGTCAAGACTTATTTTAAGGTTGGCCACGCTTTTGAGAACAATTTATAGTCAATCAACATATACAGCATGGTACAAACACACAAATCCTGAACATCTCTCAGCAATAATACCTCGCATTAACATTGGAAACATTTTAAACATGTAAATGAATTCAATTTCAGCAGAACAGCAATGCTTACCTGAAAGTTTGTTGTCACTTATGGCACTGCGAGGTCTAGCTACATTTTTGCAACTAAAAAAAGAAACATTTCTTCAGTCGATAAATTTAATTCAGCTCTATATTACACAGAAATATCCAAACATGCATGTAGGATGAATGCACTGGGTTTCCTTTAATCATACAATCTATACAGCTTGTCTTAAACTCAGCACAATTCATTAAATTCCTGTGCATATTATTAACGCATTTGCAACACCAACCGCTTTTTAAATATACTTACATTAAGATCTAAAATTTTGACAAATTTGTTAAGAGAGAGAGAAAAAAACAATAATCAGAAGAAAACAATAACATGGCTCAAAGGTAAGCGAGACTCAAGGAGGGGCGAAAGAGTAGCCGTTTATCAAAATAAAAGACCTAAATGAAACGTTCAACGGCAATTACTGACTGAAAAGAGGAAGTGACTTTTATTTTTAATACCGGATATTTACACAGCCTGCATACGGGAAGTGAACCGGAAGTGAACGAATACGCTAGCTTAAAAAAAAAAAAAAAAAAAAAAAAAAAAAAACCTGCTGTGTAATCTTGCCTCCACTGCCACTGTAAAGAGAAGTTTAATCAAAATAAATACAAATAAATAAATAAAAATGCCGGATTATTTAGGAACCGAGCAGCGCAAAGTCAAAGAGGAGGAAAAGGATGACGGGCCAATTCGAGGTATATTCTTTATTTAAACAAAAAAAAAGTACAAAATTAGCATTTTATGTAGCTAGCATTTCCCGATGCATTGCTAACATACATATAAGCGCTTTGTAACCATAGTTATCATTTTTTATTTCTTTTTATTCCGATACAAAAATGTAAGTATAATTCTAAATGATCATATAGGTATGAAAGAATGACTAATATTTGATTGTTATTAGGTAACGACTGCATTCGATTAGGGAGCATTGGGTGCAAAAGTTTGTGCCCCCCGTGCGTTTCCGAATGGAAAAGTGTACATTATTTTAGACCATATTTACAAACATGTTCAATTTATTACCTGGCCCACATTCATAATATCGCAGCAACTGAGGTCCTCTTTATTATCGAGATGGAAATGTACACCCCCACTTAAAAGCAAAACAACAACCCAAAGCTCTATGAAATGAACCTGATTGTGTGATTAAAGGAAATCTCCACTCTGAAGCCTGTTAAACATGTTTATAGAGAAATATATCTTCGTGAGAAGTCTGAGGCTGTGCGTGTAATTTGTTTTCAGAGTAGTTTTGGGCGACTCCAAAATCCCAGAATGCAACGCAGGTGTAAGACCCTGAGTTGTGACAAAGACTCGATTTGGTTAGTTAGAGCTGGAAAGACACTACCCCCCCCTCCATATATATATATATATATATATATATATATATATATATATATATATATATATATATATATATATATATAAAGCATAAAAAAAATAAAATAAAATAAAAAAAACACTCCAAATAACACAACAAAATTAGTCAGTGATGGTTTTTATTTTGCCACTAGAGGCCGCCCTTGCAACCAGGAAACACTGTAAATGCCTCTAAAGACATGGTTATGTATCAAGATAATGAGGTTTTAGTCAGATCGCCCTTTCATACTGTACTGTAGTTAAAAGGGGAGCCAGGTTTCCTGATATTCCTCTTTTTCTCTCTCTCGCTGTCTTTCTCTCTTTCTTTCTCCCTTTCTCCCTCTCTCTGTCTCTCACTCTCTTTTTCTCCCTTTCTCTTTCTCTCTCACTCTGTCTCTCTCCGTTTACGTGTCCCAGTTAATAGCCACGTCATTTTAATGACTTTAAATGAATTCCTTTACCAAGCCAATTAATATTGTTCGTTCATCTGTGTTTTTCTCTCCTCCCCCGCCCCCTCTAGCTTTGGATGAAGGAGACATCGCTCTTCTAAAGACTTACGTGAGTACACTTTTGATTACCCGCGCCACTGTGGCGTGCGTGCGTACGTGCGTGCGTACGTATGTTACGTGAAACGATTAAAGCTGACGAGCGTTTGTTCACCTGCAGGGTCAGAGCACGTACTCTCGTCAGATCAAGCAAGTAGAGGACGACATCCAGCAGCTCCTCAAGAAGATCAACGAGCTCACAGGTAAGCGTGAGACGCGACCGCACAGAGAAATAGATCTCCTGACAGTCCATGCGTTGTAGTAAAACGTCCGCTCGGCTTGCGCAGGCATTAAGGAGTCGGATACGGGGTTGGCTCCGCCTGCGCTGTGGGACCTGGCTGCGGATAAACAGACGCTGCAGAGTGAACAGCCGCTGCAGGTGGCCAGGTAGGAGATCTACGCCTTCTCGTTCCTGTTCATTTTAATGTTCCTTTCCCTCAAAGCGGTAACGATCTGATTCTTGGGTTAGTTTATCAGCCAGACGTCTGTAGTACGTTTTTTACACGTCTTCTCGAACGACCGCAGCAGCAGAGAGTTTCGAGCGGGTTGTATTTCAGATGAACTACGATGTTTAAGACGTCTGGGCGGTCCAACCTGAGGGGGCATCTGTATGGAATCACATCACGCATACACTGTGACATATTTCTGACCGTTTAGGTGCACGAAGATCATCAACGCCGACTCGGAGGATCCGAAGTACATCATTAACGTCAAGCAGTTTGCCAAGTTCGTGGTGGATCTGAGCGATCAGGTCGCCCCGACTGACATCGAGGAAGGGATGAGAGTTGGGTACGTAGTGAAGATGCAAAACAATTCCGTGTGTGTTTATTTATATATATTTGTTCTCAGACGTTTGCTTTGCTTTAAGCCGATGTTTTGTCTCTTTTCGTCTTCCAGCGTCGACAGGAACAAGTACCAGATCCACATCCCACTGCCGCCCAAAATCGACCCCACTGTGACTATGATGCAGGTGAGGAACCAAGAGAGAAAACCCTAGACATTTATTTCGAAAGGTATTCAAGATGGCGCCGTGTTCGTGACAGTTCCTACCTACTGTACATGAGATATTTCGACTTATTTTCTACGTATTTACTAAATGTCCTTTTCTTTAAATTTATTTTCTATAAATTTATTTTCACAATATATCCTATCCTATACTCTCTCTCTCTCTCTCTCTCTCTCTCTCTCTCTATATATATATATATATATATATATATATATATATATATATATATATATATATATATATATATATACTCTATACTATACTATACTTTCCTTTTTGGATTGCTGCCTTAATCTGTGAATTTTCCTCTGCTATCTGTCTGTCTATCTATCTATCTATCTGTCTGTCTACCTGTCTATCTATCTATCTGTCTGCCTGTCTGTCTACCTGTCTATCTATCTGTCCATCTGTCTACCTGTCTGTCTGTCTGTCTGTCTATCTATCTATGTATCTGTCTGCCTATTTGTCTATCTGTCTTTCTCTGTCTGTCTGTCTGTCTGTCTATCTTTCTATCTATCGATTAATCAATCTCTCACTCTCTCGCTCAGGCTAACAGGAACTTACACACACTAGCAGTGAGGTTACGTCCCGTCAGCAAGCTACATTTTTACTTGTCAATACGATTCTCTATCTACAGCCAGTCTATAAACGTTTACACCATGGTCTGTCCGAACACTCGGTTCTGATTGGCTGGAAGGTGTGCGATCAAACAGTCGAGCGCACAGGTAGTTCCTTTCAGTTTAATCACCGGTGAAAATGAACGCGCTGATTTTAAACACCTGTAACCATAGTAACATACAGTTCAACTGGCAGCTTCCTTATTAGTAGAGACGCGGCACAGACACAGGTAATTCACACATGCACAATCTCTCTCTCTCTCGCTCTCTCGTAAGTATTTATTATAATTCATTAATTCATCCTACTTATTATAAATTCTTCCACTAAACAGGTCACTTCCAGTTCTTGCTTACGTTCCAGCAGCTATAAACTGCTAGAAATAGTTCCCTCGCCGTAAAAAAAAAAGTGTAAAGTGCTCTGTCCTGAAGATGGCGCAAAACTTAGTTACAGCTTTACTTCTGGAACTGGAGACTCCTTCCATAAACGTTAAACAGATCTTTCCTTACGTAAAGAAAGGGTCACCGTGTTAACAGTCAGAATAGAGAATTTACGGACGTTGTTCTAGTGAGTACAGTACAGCTCTCGGAGAATGAAATACTCTGGATTTAACCAACAAATCCGTGTCCGCGAACAGGTGGAGGAGAAGCCGGACGTGACCTACAGCGACGTCGGAGGTTGTAAAGAGCAGATCGAGAAGCTCAGGGAAGTGGTGGAGACCCCGCTGCTGCATGTACGTCATCATCTGAACTTCAAAATGAACTTCTGTGTTTCCGCTTCTTCCCGCTCTGAACCCGTTTCTCTCTTCCTGTCCCGTTCAGCCGGAGCGGTTTGTGAACCTGGGCATCGAGCCTCCTAAAGGCGTGCTGCTGTTCGGACCTCCGGGAACCGGGAAAACCCTGTGCGCTCGTGCCGTGGCCAATCGCACGGACGCCTGCTTCATCAGAGTCATCGGCTCCGAGCTGGTCCAGAAGTACGTGGGAGAGGTGAGGACGCCGCCGACGCCGCCACCGCCGCGCACACCGCGAACGTCGCGCCGATCACACGGGCGTTGCGTCGTTAACGGAATTTTCCCCTCTCTTCGGTTTTAGGGCGCTCGTATGGTTCGGGAACTGTTCGAGATGGCCAGGACCAAGAAGGCGTGCCTCATCTTCTTTGATGAAATCGATGCTATCGGAGGTAACGATTCTCGCTCATCGCGAGTTTAACCCTCAGACCCGACTGCCGCATTGATATGAATCTGGAACAGCTGTTTAGGTGTTTTTTTTTTTCTTTCCAATTTTTGTTTTTTTAACTCGCTGACCCCCAGAAGTGCCGCCCCTTTCCCTGTCATTTCTCCTTTCACTAACATTAGTAATCTTTCCTCGCTTTCTATTAGTTTACAGTTCATACAGTTGACGAACGTTAGGTCTCTAACAGTTTGACGTGTGAAAGATTCCCGCCCATGTTCGTGAAGCTCCGCCCACAGGATATTCATTGGCCCGTAGAGTGTGTATAAAATGACTGACGGGAGGCCAAACAGATTTTTAAAAGAAAAGATCTCATCATGTTCTCCATATCTTATTGTTTGTACAAATGAGGAATTTTCAGACAAAAATGGTTTTTAAAAAAAGCCTACAATGAAGTGGGAGTGAAAATCATTTGAATGGTGTTAATAATTATAATAAGACGTGTTCGATCGGTACGGTCAAGTGCGCTGCAGTGTTTTTTAATCTCAGAAGTGCTTTGTAAAAGGACTAGATTGAAAATACAGTGGTTTGTTTGGGGTATTTGGTGGGGCAGGGGTATTACTGTGATTTTAGTATCTCTGATTGAGTTGCGACCTCAACTCTTCTTAATAAGGGTTCATTTTTGAGAATTCCCAAATAAAAGAAACGTCCGAGTTCTGGTGGCGTGAACGTCATTTTTAATTGAAGGCGTTGTGTGTGTGTGTGTGTGACGCCGCTGTGCAGGAGCGCGTTTTGATGACGGCGCTGGAGGAGATAACGAGGTTCAGAGGACCATGCTGGAGCTCATCAACCAGCTGGACGGCTTCGACCCCAGAGGAAACATCAAGGTCCTGATGGCCACCAACCGACCCGACACTCTGGACCCGGCTCTCATGAGACCCGGTCGTCTGGACCGAAAGATCGAATTCAGCCTGCCTGACCTGGAGGTGAGAACTTTTAATTAAAAAAAAAAAAAAAAAATCTCGCAGCCTTGAGCGTTCAGACGTTGGTCAGGGATCTCTCCGCATTCTATTATAATTTTGTAAGTATCGATACTAGATTATAGCTTTGAGAACGATGTCGCCATGGCGACGCTTCAAGAAGGTTTGCAGAGCATCAGACCAAATGCAACACTCATGTTTTTGTTTGTTTGTTTGTTTTGTTTGTTTATTTATTTATTTATCCCAGGGCCGCACTCACATCTTCAAGATTCACGCTCGCTCCATGAGCGTAGAGAGAGACATCCGGTTCGAGCTGCTGGCTCGCCTCTGTCCCAACAGCACAGGTACGGCCATTCTCATTTTTTAATCGCACTTTATTTATTTAGTTTAAAAAAACATAACACAGTAGGTGTGAAACTTCAATCCCAGACTGACCCCGTGTCTGTAAACCCCGTGGTCTAGGCGCGGAGATCCGGAGCGTGTGCACGGAGGCGGGCATGTTCGCCATCAGAGCTCGCAGGAAAATCGCCACGGAGAAAGATTTCCTCGAAGCCGTGAACAAAGTCATCAAGTCCTACGCCAAGTTCAGCGCCACCCCGAGATACATGACCTACAACTAAACCCGCGTTCGCTTCCCGGGAGAAACGCTCAAACTGTGCGTTTCGTCATCGCCCCGTTCTTTTCTTTGGTGTGTTAATAAATAAATAAATACATACATAAATACCACCCTCATTCTTGTCATCCTGAGTGGAGGAGGGAAAAAAAAGTGCAAGATAAAAGCACAGAATCAGTTTGGATTTGATATATTTCCTTTTATTATACAAAATACCTCTAAAAAGCACAAAATAGTGTTAGGTTTATATAGAACTACACAGCTTCAGTGTAACACGGTTTCATAACAAGCCCCACACACACACACACACACACACACCACTTTTATTTTTAACATTCACAATAATACATGAAACAAATGTGAAGAATAATTTGAACAATTTCATAACAGTATCAATCAGTCTGGATTTTTTTGGCAGATGAATAAACATACAATAACTTACGTTTATAACACAGTCTCTCTGGACCTGCTCCCTGGAAATCGAAATCCAGGGAAAAGTACAAAACACACACACACACACACACAAGCATCTTAAATAGAAAATTTGATCTTCACCAGCATTTCGACTATAAACTATAACACTGTAACAGCTTCCGAGCTTTTGTTTTTCCTCACACGTTAAATCTACACGTCAGGAAGTAAAGAACCAGACACTGTAACCATAGCAACGCCCTTCAGCGTCCCCGGTGTCCGTTAGCGTACGCTCTGGAGTCGATTCTCAGTAACACGGATGAAATAAAGATCGTTTCGACACGGTGTAAATCTCCTCGTATTCACTCACTGGCACTTTGTGCTGCGATTTGATTGGTCAGGAGGTAGAGAAGCGCTTGACGTCAGTCAAAAGTCGGAGAAGTGTGACGGGGAAGGAATACGTGAACGAGTCATTTATTTCCTTATACGCTTGGTTATTAAAGTCGTCGTTCCTTCGTCTGAATGTTTTGCTATTACTAATATTTTTGGTTTGGTTTTGGTCACGTTTTAAATAATCGTTTAAATAAAATGGCACCGAAATAAAAACAATAGAATCCATCACAGAAATGAAATTCTAATGGTTTCCACTACAAATAACAAGCTATTAGCTAACCAGTAAAACCATTACAGGTCCTTAATGGTATCCACTAGACATAACATGCCACCGATAGAAGGCAAGGAATTACCAGTAGACACCCGCAGGGACTGTTGTAGTTTCCATTAAAACCATTAGAAAATTCTATGAGGGTTTCTATCGTGTCTTTCAGCAGTATAGTCACATTATTATTATTATTATTATTATTATTATTATTATTATTATTATTATTATTATTATAAACTGATTAATTAAAAAGGTCACCAAATAAAGCCGCTTAAAGCTTCTCTCACAGGGTTACATGTACAACATCTGCACATGGCTAGTGATTGAGGGGAGAAAAAAACAAAAACAAAAACAAACCAAGTATGAAAACACCTTAAAACTCAGTTTTCCCCCAAAGAGTGCATTCTGTCAAAAAAACCAAACATACATCGGATTGCTAAAGAAGTAGGAGTCCGAGTCCGAGTCCACATCCGTGTGTGTACCCGAGTGCAGTGTTGTGTTCGTAGAGAACGTGTTTTACTCACGCAGACGCGAGAGGAGTTTAAAGGCAGGCGATGTTACAGATAGAAAAGTGCTCAACGTCTCTAGGTCCTAGTTCTTCTAAATGCTTTTGTACTCATAAAACGCTGGTCATTCCTGCCCTTCAGAAGAGCACTTCCTGTTTCCTGTGTGC
>NC_030434.2:24668937-24673937 GCF_001660625.3 Ictalurus punctatus
ATAGCCAAGTCATTTATTTATTTGTCTATCCATTTAAAATACTGTTTATTTATTGTTAAAATGTTTATTTGTTTATTTTAAATACCGTTTATTTATTTATGTATATATATTTATTTACTTGTTTGCTTAAAATATTATTTGTTTATTTATTTATCTTTTCTTAAAATTAGTTTATTATTATTATTATTATTATTATTATTCGCCATCATTAGTGTTATTATTTATGATCATTTATTTACACTATTATGTATCTACAATATAATTATACTCACAATTTAATAATAATAATAATAATAATAATAATAATAATAATAATAATAATAATGATTATAAATTGCTATCTATATTTTTTTCTATTTATACATATAGCATCATCATCATCATCATATATACACAACATTTAATATTTACTAGTTGTTCAATATTTATTTATTTACAACTCCGCAATAAACGATTAAAAACGCATTACTCTAAAATTAATCATTACATTTTCTAATCAGTTTTAAAACATGAAATACATTTATAACCGACATTTTATACATGAACTGTGGAGATAATTCACTAACAGCTGTAAAGATAAATAGTGACGCGCCAAAATGGACGAACCCCTGAAGTGTGAAAGTGGAGAAGAGATTTGGCTCACAGGTAGCGGACAGTCCGAACTGTCAACGCAGCAAATTTGGAGTCTCTGACTCAATCCCTCTAGCGCCACCAACTGTCCAAAAGTTGCACTCACGTTTCCGTTAATAACTTTTGAACCGCGAGATGAAATTCTTCTTTCCTCCGATTCCTCGACTCAAGACGATTCGATGCCGTTTTCCGTCATGATGATTTTTCCTTCACTGTAAATTGTCTGAAGAACCTACTCGTCCTAGGCCGTTTATCCGATTTGCACGAAAACGTAGAGGCGGTTAAACCGTGTCGTTTTCACGTCAACGAATCCGACAAAGAACACGGAAAAAATGTACGTGAAAGTATATCTCCGTTACGCTTTGGCGTATTCATACCAGACGTATCATTCGTCATAGGCATCATGACTTGAGGGTGCTGTTCAGTTTCGTGAACAGTGCCCTCTAGTGGTCATAAGCACATTTTTGCTTATAACGTCTGAACAGTTTGTCATAAACTCATCAGACTGGTCTCGTTAGATTCAGTGGGGCATACCGAATCCAACGAAATGAAAATACCCGTCAACCATTTTGAATTTAGTCATAAAGTGCCGTATTTTACGAACGACTCGGTGCATCGTAGCGAAACTCGGTATGCGTCTTTGGCACCGTACTCTGAAGAGACTCAAAAAATGATAATGCTATTTCTAAAAATGCTAATAGCCACTGACTCCTTATGCCTACTGTCAGGTGACCGGTCTCGATAGATTCCGTGGGTCATCCCGAGAACAACGATACCAATTATGTCATGATTGATCGAACTTCCTGTCCGCCATTTTTAAATGTTTGGAAAACCTACTATTTCAAACTCCTCCTAAACGGTTTGCCTGATTTTCACGGAGACTGGCTTCAATCATCTAGAGGCACTCACGAGAAGGAAGAAGTTATTCGCAGAATTTTGATAAACCGTACCGTCTCCAATGGCGCGTCGACAAATTCGACAAACAACGTGCAAAACTGAACTTGAGGCTGCATCTCCAAAACACTTTGAGGGATTGTGATGAAACTTTGTCTGTGCCGTCACTATTACGCCCTGAGGTTACCGGCAGCATTTCTGTGCACTGCCCCCTACTGGTCATTTCTGTGCACTGCCCCCTACTGGAAAAAAAAGGCTATTTTGGCTTATACCTCTAGAACGCTTTCCTGCATGATAACCAGCATACTCCGATTCGACCCGAGCGGTTTCAGAACAGCACCACATACTGGACAAATTCTAAGTAGCAGCTATTTTTTTTTAGTTATTTTAAAAAGAATAGTTTTTTTTATGATTGAAAGTTTACTCCTTATACACTGTTCATCGGAACCAAAAACATGTCTCAAAGCTTCTTTTGCTGCTCACGGTGCCGATAACTGGCTTGACCCCGGTAATGCTGATTGCAGCTATATTATTTATTATTATTATTATTATTATTAATATGTTTGTTCAATTTATTCTCTTTTTAATGTGTCTGAAAAGTGTTAATTTATCAAAGCTGAATTAAATAACAGTAATTTAAAAAAAAAAAAAAAATGTGAAAAACAACAACAAAAACAACCACCCCAAAGCGTTCAGGTCAAGCGTAGTTTAGAATACTGTGTGTGTTTGCGTGACACAGTTATCAGGCTGCACCGTGACCTTGTGTTCATGTGCTAATCAAAAAGCAAATCCTAGCCATTCTGAAAAAAAAAAAAATCAAACAAACCCAAAATCAACAGAGAAAGTGATGATACACAGCCCCCGGACATGTTGCAGCAATCAAAGGTCAGGACAGAGTAACAGATCGTGATTCGGGTGTGCTCTGAGGAGTTCACTCACGTAGAGGACCGATAACGGCCCGCTGTAGCGCTGGGTTTTAATCCCGAAAAAGTACTTCAGCTGAGAGACCAACACGTGTACCGCAGCGGCCGTGGTGAAGCCTCGCACCAACGGCTCGGTCAGATAAATCGCCACGAAGCCGAACCTCAGCATGCCAAGTACCAGCTGCACGGGGGCGGGGGGTGTGGCGGCAAAGAAAGGGAGACAGAAAGAAAGAGAGATAGAGCAACAGAGAGACAACAGAGTCTTGCACTTGACTGTAATGTATAATATATATTACACACACACACACACACACACACACACACGTTCCATGTTCCCTGAACGCTTCATGTTTGAACAGGTGTACGGTGCAGTGTTTGGTGCTCAGACGAGCTCCTCACGAACACCATCCGCACCGCTCGACTCCTCCCACCACCCGACCTTCAGACTCCGTGCGACGCCGCGAGTACCTGAATAAGTCCCATGAGCGCGGTGACGACCACGGCCACTTGCACTCTCCTGGCGTCTCGAGCCGCCACGTCGATCAGCTCCGTCCCGTTAGTGGAGTTCAGGGGGAACATGGAGTCCGGCGCTTCTCTCACCGCCACGCTACCAACCATCAGACTGATCACCGCAAACGTGCCTGCAGGACAACCACGAGCACGTGCCGTTACGGGAAACTAATCAGCGACGTGAAGCAGAGTCCCTGTTAATATCCTGAACGGGTTTATTCCTCGTACACCACAGCAACGTGCATCGATTACAGTGTTACGTATTAAAGAATGACACATCGGACTTTTTATCCGCTTATCGTCACGTGTATTTTTATGGAGCGTCTGCGAACGAGTTCGTTTCCAGGTTTGTCCACACTGGCTAATTCGGCGGTGATGCACCGTCAGCCGTTGTATATTGAAACTTTGCAGGAGGCTTAACGGAACAATTCGAATTTGCGAATTTAACTTGCGCGAAAATCCGCTTGCGTTTCCATCCCACATGTTCGAGAGAACGAAATCGGCACTTCCGGGAAAACTGGCGGAAAGTCGTTTATCCAAACGGACTGTACCTCTCGCTCGCCGCCATTTTTACTTTCCTGAGCCGATTATCCGAATCACACGACTTGCTGAGGCAAAGTCACGTGACACACATTTGATACGCACCGAGGCATTTATTCGGATAACGCGTTTCCATCGTAGTTTATTTTACACGCGTGTTTTCTTATCGAATTAAAATATTATATATATATATATATATATATATATATATATATATATATATATATATATATATATATATATATCTCCACTTAATTGAGCACATTTCAGAGGTTTTATTCGCATCTGATGTTTCTATCCAGCGTTTTTTTTTTTTTTTAATTTATTAGGCGATATCGCATAATAAAATTTGCATAAAAATTCGTGGATGGAAACACAGCCAACGTCTTGCGTCAACATTTACGCGGGGAAGGTTCCTCGTATTCAGCGTCGAGTCACGCACGCGCTCAGCTTGATTTTCTCAGTCAGTCAGCGAGAGTACTTTTTAAAAAAATAAATAAAATTAAAAAAAAAATTAAAAAAAAAATCACCCGCATGTAGTTCATGACTCCTTGGTTGCCAGATATTTCTTAAAATCACACAAAATCATCCTTTACCTCGCTAGCATAACTGTTAAGTTAATAAGACCCAAAAAAATACCCAAAAAAACCAAACGTAGCTGGTCACGTTACCGAGAAACCAAAAGCGTAAACTCGTCCGTCATGAAGATTTAGAAAAACATTTAAAAAAAAAAAAAAAAAAGTTACAGCTTTGCTAAATAAACATCTCCTTATAGAAAACGTTTTGTTTAACCCACATTCAGGTCCCTGTGAGTGAGCCGTTACTATAGAAACGACAACATACTAATGCGAGCCCATAACAAGGTGATTAACAAAGAAGAAAGCTAGTCCCCATGAAGGATATATCATTATAGTCATGTGATATTGTTAGGTAAACAGCATCATGGCTCCGAGACTCAGTGTGATTAATGAATTTTAAGGCGGCGTTAAACGGTATGTTACGGGCGCGTATGACAGGATCTGCTGAGTCATGCAGAGCGATGATTATAGTGATAAGATCTCTTGTGAATACCGGACAGACTAGGTGGAGTCTGTCTAGGACATTACCTGCAGGGCATGTCACATGACCACAAGCGTTACATTTTTGTATTTTTTTATTGATATGTAATCAGATAACGTGACGTGACCTTTGGGTTCGAGATCAAAAGATGAACAGGAGACGATTGATCAGAGCTCCAGCTTTCATTAACTCATCTTTTTACGTCTCGACGCGTTAAACAGCTCGGCAACGTTTGTTTGAACCCACCTATCGAAAATATCTGAACGAACGACTGACAGGTGTTTCTTGCTGCTAGACTCACTGTTTAAAGAATGAACACCTCTGAATGTCTACTCTTGGTTTGAGGCCTAGGTTTCACCTGCATTTGTTGTTAAAAAGGATAAACCAACATGAAGACCAGAGAGCCGTCTATGGGAGAAAGCGCAAGCCATTTTGAAGCTCAGA
>NC_030434.2:24683937-24693937 GCF_001660625.3 Ictalurus punctatus
CCTCTCCCTCGTCCTGGTACTCGTCTTCCTCTCCCTCGTCCCGGTACTCGCCTTCCTCTCCCTCGTCCCGGTACTCTCCTTCCTCTCCCTCGTCCCGGTACTCTCCTTCCTCTCCCTCGTCCCGGTACTCGTCTTCCTCTCCCTCGTCCCGGTACTCGTCTTCCTCTCCCTCGTCCCGGTACTCGCCTTCCTCTCCCTCGTCCCGGTACTCGTCTTCCTCTCCCTCGTCCCGGTACTCTCGTTTCTCTCCCTCGTCCTGGTACTCGTCTTCCTGTCCCTCGTCCCGGTACTCGTCTTCCTCTCCCTCGTCCCGGTACTCGCCTTCCTCTCCCTCGTCCCGGTACTCTCCTTCCTCTCCCTCGTCCCGGTACTCGTCTTCCTCTCCCTCGTCCCGGTACTCTCGTTTCTCTCCCTCGTCCTGGTACTCGTCTTCCTGTCCCTCGTCCCGGTACTCTCCTTCCTGTCCCTCGTCCCGGTACTCTCCTTCCTGTCCCTCGTCCCGGTACTCGTCTTCCTCTATTTTGTGTTAACTGTATGCATTTTGTGTCAAAGCAACAAGAAATGTGTTAGTTGTACAGCCTACACAGACAGATGTTGTGCTAACTGTGTTAAAATGTTAGGAAAATTGTTAAAATAATGAGAAAACTGTCATAGCAATCGTAAAAAACAAAAAAACAAAACTGTAAACACTTTGGAACCGTGACCCCGTTTTGAGTTCGTCTCTGCACTTGGGGTCATCCCCTGATAGAGCATCTGACTCTCACACCACCGACCCAAGCTGGAGTCCTGGCCCTGATGAAGACTCAACCGCTCACTCATCGCTGCCTCTCTCGTCACTCGTTTGAAAGATCAAAACAAATACAAATCCCAGTTGAAATTTTCAGTCTTTCTGAACAGTAATGTAACAGTCCAATGAGACAGTGAAGCGCCGGGTGTACGCACCGATCAGTCCGACGCTCCAGGAAGCTGTAGATGATGAAGGAAGCATCTGAGTCACGTCTTCACCTGAGCCAGATGAATCTCCTGTGATTATAACACACAGAAGCAAGAAATCAGTAAAAGGCGAAAGCTGGTCCATTCTACAAATCCAACCACCACAAACGTGAGGTTTTTTTCCATTAAAAAAAAAAAAAAAAATCAACTTAATAGAGATTCTCAGACATCAAGCAGTGTCCATGTTCACCTTCTCAGTTTGCATCTGAAAAGAAAGAAAGAAGAAACAAAGAAAACCATTTTCTGCTCACAGGGATGGTTCACTGACTGGGCCTCCTGACCACTAGGGGGCCCCCGACGAACACAGATCTGAAGTGAATGATCAGCAAACGAACACCAGCCAAGGAATAGAAAAAAAAGTGACAGTCAGAAATAAATTCAGAAATATTATTAGTAGTTTTATCATGAGAATTGAATTTTTTTTTTTTGCTTTTCAGAGTTTAAAATGTAAGTATTGAAATTTTACATGTTTATTCCTTTTCCTAATTAGAAGCATAGCGCAGAGGAATTTTCCCCAAAATGTTGATTATTGCTGGATTTCAAAAAAAAAAAAGTTTGATTTATTTATTTACTTTTATTATTATTATTATTATTATTATTATTATTATTATTATTATTATTATTATTATTTTTATTTTATTTTTTTTACTGAAAATGCCATGGGGGAAAATGTTTCATTAACAGTGAATAGTAATTTCTTCACGAAACAATGAAGACTCTGTAATTCTCTTGATTAATATTCTCCTGAGAGAGATTTCACAGTGAAATAATCATTTTAAATCTTAAATAACATCCAAAGGCTAGATTTGTGTGTGTGTGTGTGTGTGTGTGTGTGTGTATGTGTGTGTGTTTTAAAAAATTAAGTATGCGAATGTACTCATATAATTAGACAGAGCCTCATTTGCATACACAGGCTTAGATCAAAAGTTGTGCGATACAAAACCTCCATGCAAGAATCACCAGGCGAGGATTAATTGTGATATTAATAGTTTTAATGAAATTAAACAGCACAGAAGCGCAGATCATTTATCACATATTATCACACACTGACGCACATAAATTTAAAAAATTTGATTTTTTTAAAAAGGGTTTTTTAACCTAATTTCAGTTTAATATATATATATATATATATATATATATATATATATATATATATATATATATATTTTGTAGAATTTCTTTCGATTTAGATCAAAATAAATAAATAAAAGTGGTTATAACCTGTGATAAAAGTTGACAGTGATGACAGCTACACTACAACTGACCGGCTGTAGTTTTACATGTTTTATTTCTTCATTACGGTAAACCTAATAATAATAATAATAATAATAATAATAATAATAATAATAATAATAATAATGTTTTGGGGTGCATGCACTCCTATTTATTATTTTTTTTTTACCTAGCGTGTTAGGTTTAATGTTATAATTTTATCGTGGCATTTGTTACTATCAAAAAAGCTTCAGGCCCTGTTTACACTAGTGTGCGTTTTCGTTTTGAAACGCATAACTGTTGCTACGGTTACGCCTGTCCTCTACACCAGTGGTTTTCAAAGTGGGGGCCGCGGCCCCTTGTTGGCCACCAGGGGGCGCCCGGGGGGCCTCAACAATTTAGTGTGAAAAATAAATTCTCACATACACACACACACACACACACACACACACACACACACACACACACACACACGATTCCTAATGTTATGTAATGTAAAGATGTAAGATGTAATTATTAATAAAACGGGAGATATATTCAGAAGTCTGTATTTTTTATGTGTTTTAAAGACATCTTGCAAAAGGGGGGCCTCGGTCAAATATTAATGCCATTTGGGGAGCCTTGCCCTGGAAAGGTTTGGGAACCCTTGGTCTACACTACTCCGGCGTTTTTTTCGACCCTGTTTTAGTTTGAAAACTCCGGCTCGCGTTAATCAGTAACGTCAGATAGACTGAGATGTTCTAAACAAACCGGCTTACACATATTCAAGCAGAAAACACAGGCCATGCGTATCCACGCTCCTGTCTCTGACCCAGTTACCACTGAGGGAGAGCCAATCCAGGACGTAAATGATCTCACGTATCTTAATGACGGAGCCCAAAAAGACATCAAGGCCCAAATAAATAAAGCAAGAGGAGCTTACAGACTCGGAAGCGTCTGGAAGTCTAAACGGCTGTAAGCCTCAGATCAAAGATTAAACTTTACACCAGCAATGTTAAAAAAAATCAGTGCTTCTGTATGGCTCTGAATGTTGGAGAGGTGTTTATTAAGACATTAATGAACTAACAAACGTGTTTAATTACGGTGGTCGCAAACTGCACCGTTCTTCGTTAAAATGAGTGCAGAACGGTTTCCTGTCCACTGAAAAGCTGCAGAGATGATGAAGCACACGACACACACAGTACTGTCAGTACCAGGTGTGTGTGAGTGTGTGAGTGTGCGTATGGGCATGTTTTTCTATCTTGCTCAGGACCAAATGTCTGGACTGTCTGGCAGGAAGTCATTGATGATGCAGGAGGAAACTCTCCAGCTCCGCAGCATTTCAGCGTAGCTCGTTCGCTTCGGTAGGAATCTGCTACACCGGACTCTTCTGTGTGGTAAATGAAGACGAATGAAGCTGTTCTGAAGTGACCAGCTCATCCACCCGTCCGTTCCTCACACCGAACACACTCATTACGGCATGCGACCGCCGCGCCGAGCCCGAGCCCGAGCTCTTCTCACACACCTACTAGAGACGGCATGGTGGATGGAGCCGCCCGTGTTCACACTCCGCAGCAGTGATGGAGTGCTAATGACGGTGGAAGGGACGGGACAGATAAGAGCGAGCGTTTAGTGAGAAATCAGCGTCAGGTCTCAGGCTATTTGTCTCGTTTGAGCTCGAAGTATGCCTGGGATCAAAATTGGTGTTTCAGAGCTTTTTTGCTCCTGTCGCTTAGCGTCATGGCCACCGATGACGGTTTTGGAGATATTTCTTTTTGTAAATTTATTGTTCTGGGAAAACTATTACATTTTTTTCCATGATTAATCCTGTACATGTCTTCTGTTTATCCAATGGAAAGAGCCACATCAACCTGCAGTTCTCGCCTGGTTTCCCACTGAAGCTAAGGAGGGTTGACCCTGGCCAGTGTTGACCCTGGCCAGTACACCTCCTGGCCGGGAGACCTCCTGGCCGGTACACCTCCTGGACGGGAGACCTCCTGGCCGGTACACCTCCTGGACGGGAGACCTCCTGGACGGGAGACCTCCTGGACGGTACACCTCCTGGACGGGAGACCTCCTGGCCGGGAGACCTCCTGGACGGTACACCTCCTGGACGGGAGACCTCCTGGCCGGTACACCTCCTGGACGGGAGACCTCCTGGACGGTACACCTCCTGGACGGGAGACCTCCTGGCCGGGAGACCTCCTGGACGGTACACCTCCTGGACGGGAGACCTCCTGGCCGGTACACCTCCTGGACGGGAGACCTCCTGGACGGTACACCTCCTGGACGGGAGACCTCCTGGACGGTACACCTCCTGGACGGGAGACCTCCTGGACGGTACACCTCCTGGACGGGAGACCTCCTGGACGGTACACCTCCTGGACGGGAGACCTCCTGGACGGGAGACCTCCTGGACGGGATACCTCCTGGACGGGAGACCTCCTGGGGAAAACTGAGGTTGCTGTTGGTTGGTCAGTCCATGCTGCTGCCATGAGGGAAAACACTCTCTCCACAGATGTATTGCTAACAGGAATGCTGAAGAGAAATGATGTAATTGCAGTCATATTTGGTGTATTTGTGTCTTTCTGCAATGTTGACCATTTCCTCACAACAGGCGCCGCTCCCTCCACTATTTCCTGCTGTTGTGCTGAAGTGATACAGCGATCTTCATCATTTTTCATCAGTGGGCCTCCACTGCATCACAGAGACGAGCTTTTGATAGTTGTCATCTGAGAAGTCATACCACTTTCCAAGGAGTGCAGACTGTGAAAATCATGTTTAATTACTGCTACCTTTTCAGCAGAAGACTCATCACTGTCCTCTTACAAAATCAAGGACCGTGTTTTTCAGTCCCAACTCCGGTGTCCAGCATTTCACTGTCAGTAGGAAACATTCGGTAGGGCCACGAATGGAAGGAAAATATCGCAGAGTTTGCTTGATTTTGTGTTAATTTCAGCTGTTGCAAAATCCTGGAGGGACTCTATGATGACAGGCTTCAATACTTTCTTCACACCCTCTGGATGAAAGCCAGATTTAGCCACCACCCCCTGGGGATGACTGTTTCACTGTTGATGCAACTGACATTTTCCATCTATTTCAGTTTATAACTTACCGAAATATTATCATAGAAACAAAATAACACAAGAAAAACTCAAAAATTCATTTCAATTCAATTCACTTGTATTCGTATAGCGCGTTTAACGATGGACGCCGTCTCAAAGCGGCTTTACAGAAACGTATAAACACAAGATGGAGATTTTAAGCGTGTGAATTTATCCCTATTGAGCGAGACGGTGGTGACGGTGGTGAGGGAAAAACTCCCGGAGATGATACGAGGAAGAAACCTTGAGAGGAACCGGACTCAGAAGGAAACCCGTCCTCATCCGGGGTACGACGGATAGTGTGAGAGTAAAAGAAAGATCATTATGGTGTGTATATGAAGTCTGTTTGTTGAACTAGTCCACCGTTCACTAAAGGAGACCTGAGTGTAAAACTGCATGTGGTGATCGCAGTCCCGAGGCCATCGCTGCAACCGTCGTCCCAGCGACCACAGCGAGAACGTCCATGTGGAATTGACGTCCAAAACCATTTCCATGGTTCTTCAACCATCCTCAGCGATCTCCAGACTGCAGTGCTTGGGGTCATCGACAGTGGCAAAATGTAGCCTCCAGTTGATGAGAGCTCGATCCAGAGGCAGGGCATCAGGATGGATCAGGCAGGTCCAGAGAGCAGAAAGGGTCAGGATCACTGGCATCTCCATTAAATCATGTATGACCCGACATTAAACATCAGGTTGTTGAGGTTGAGTGTTTCAGGAACTGATGATCTTCTGGGATTCCCAAACACAACAGACTCCAAACAAAACGGTGCGGAAAACATGCGGTGAGTTCTGAGGGCAGAAACACCATGTCGACGAGAGAGGGTCAGAGGAAGACGGCCAGACTGGTTTGAACCGGCAGGAAGGGAACGGAAACTCAAATAATCACTCGTTACAACTACGAGCAGAAAAGCACATCAGAATGTGGAGGATGAAGAGCTACATGAAGGAGCAGAAGACCGGATCACGTCTGGTTCCGCTCCTGTCTGTCGATAACAGGAATCTGAGACTATAATGGACACAAGATCACCGGACACAGTTAAAGACTGGGGGAAAAAAGTAGCTTTTCTGCTCACTTCCTGGTTCTGGAGAAGAACAGCTCTTCGGTGGAGGCCACGAGCTTTTCAGCTAACCTGACAATCTGTTCCGCTCATTACTGAAGGAGCTGGATGGGCTGAAACCAGACGGCTGTCGAGGCGGTGAGGAACAGAATCAAAGCTCCAAAGCTGAGAGGCGGATAACGAACGTCGCACGTCGTGCGTTATTATTCGTGGGTAAAGTCTGGCTTTGTGCTGTAGAATCTGTGAATATGATAATGAAGCTGTAACGAGACCCTGATTGCGCACATCACTGACTCATGTATACCTACATATGCAGACCACCTACACAATCACTCCTACACACATGCAAACATTTACTCGGTGAGGTTTTACAGTATAACCACTGCAAAGAAATGAGTTGAAATGAAAGAAACTTGACGGACAAACAGAGAAGGTTTGTGCTTCCTGGTGAAGGAGGAGCTGAACGGGGCCTAAATCCTTCTCTCCTAACCTACCGCTAGAAGTCTTGAAGGTTGAACGAGAAAGATTTCCCGTGCGTCGCACTTCAGTAGTTGATTTCATATCCGCTTTCTCCTCTCCGAGCCCTTCATGCTCATCACGTGCGTCAGACGTCCTGCTAACACTTAATGAGCTCGCTGCTGGATCGTCCCTCAAGACACCGATCCTCGGTAACGAGTCGGATATGATATAAAAAGGCAGAAAAGTTTCTCCGTTCATCTTGATTTGGGTTGATCTCAGACGCAGCGGTGAGTTTGTACAGCTTCGACTGCGATTAAATATTTACCGCAGAAGCCGAGGATTCACGCCCACGATTTAAACGTTCCGTTTATCCGGATAAACGTCTGCGACATGAGTAAACACACCACTAATGCGCCACTGATCGGCGTTAAACACAGCGGCGTGGAGTCCCGTCATATTCGTCTGACGTGAAGACGTGTCTACGCGCGAGGATTTGTCTCCTTCAGACGTGCTTAAACTCACAGAGGTGTGGATACGGATCAGATCAGATTCAAAACGAGGCCCTGGATACCTGCAAATTTTACACAGGGTAGAAAAGGTCTGCCGGTCTCTGTGTGTGGTCGACCTCCATTCATACGGGTTCGTCTGACTTCTTTACTGAACAATGGAAAGACAAATCAAATCATTATAATGGTGTGGAATGGAGGATGGTGATGGTTTAATGGAGGAGCTGCTCACAGACATAAAAGCCTCATAAACAATCAATGACATTTTAAAATAAATAAAAGGTTCAATTTTAGAAACCCAATACAGCACTTTCTGTTTATTTCTGTTATAATCATCTTCGCTTAAAGTTTTCATTTGTCACTGTGTTTATTTTCACGTGTGATTCTTTTACATGATTCATTTATATTCACATCTGGTTCTATTACATGATTCATTTATATTCACATCTGGTTGTTTTACATGATTCATTTATTTTTCAAGTGATTCTTTTATGATTCATTTATATTCACATCTGGTTCTTATACATGATTCATTTATTTTCAAGTGATTCGCTTACGATTCATTTATATTCACATGTGATTCTTTTACATGATTCATTTATATTCACATCTGGTTCTTTTACAAGATTCATTTGTTTTCACGTGATTCTTTTACATGATTTATTTATATTCACATCTGGGTCTATTACATGATTCATTTATTTTCATGTGATTCTTTTATGATTCATTTATATTCATGTGGGGTTTTTTTTTTTTTTTTACATGATTCATTTACATTCACATATGATTCTTTTATGATTCATTTATTTTCATGTGATTCTTTTATGATTCATTTATATTCATGTGGGTTTTTTTTTTTTTTTTTTTTACATGATTCATTTACATTCACATATGATTCTTTTATGATTCATTTATTTTGCCATGCGGTTTTATTGATCATGTTATCCAACACGATGTCATTTTCTTGAGCATACATGCGCAGTTTCAGCACATATTTCAAAATACACTTTCACATATTTCTCAACGCAAAACAATTCAACGTGATTTTGCTTTTACACTACAGGCAGGTTCATGATGTGACAAAGGGGCTTTTTTTTGGTCCTGAGCATAACATTAGATTAGGACATTCATTCATTTAAATGGTTTATAGATTTAACAAGGAGTGAGTGTGTGTGTGTGTGTGTGTTTTGCTGAGATTAAGAGAACAGAAACACATTTATATTCAGCACACACACACACACAGCTGCAGAAGCTCATGTGCTATTTAAATGGAGTTTTATTATAAACCCTGAAGTAAAACCGAGGAGAAGAAAAGAAAGAAACTGGAACTCTGTGACCTTCTGTAGAAGGGAAAATGAATAAAACACACAGAAAGATCCACTTTATATCAAACCTGCTGTATTTAATGTTTTTTTTATTAAGAGATCGTTATCAGAAGCTGAACTTCAGTAACACAGACATTAAACACAGCTCCACACTCATATATAAATAAATAACTCGACGGATGAACACAATTTAATTGAGGGCAGGATTTCCATCCAATAAATATGTACAACCCCAAACTCATAAAAAAAACTTACTTTGATCCAATACAGTTTAAATGAAATGGATACATTTATAAAGTGACATTTTAAAAAAAAAACAAAAAAAAAAACGCTTGTCGAGCGTTTCTCAAGCTAAAACATTTAATTGGAAAATAAATTATGAGGTAGAAACCCTTTGAATTTTATTCCCCCTATATAGAGACAAGAGAGACAGAACTTGGTTCAGATGTTTTCATTAAAAACACATAAAAACAAGTGTGGAACAGGTGTACAGTACAGTTATTTACTGCCAAACAACCGTAATATCAGAAAAAGGAGAGAAAAAAAAAGTCATGGTGGCATAGTGCGAGTAATCGTGACACTGAAAGCACACATTTATAAACCTTTTTTTTTTTTTCCAAAGTTAAAATAAACGTGACCATCAAGAATAAAAGTCATTTCCTATATTTCTGCGTAAAAATCACCTAAAAGATCATCAGATTTTTCAAACAAGTCCTAAAACTAGTCAAAGAGAACCTGAGTAAACAACTGAGAAAAATATTACACTCAGTTATTTATTATTAGGAAAATGATCCAATATGACATATCTGTGAGGGGTAAAAGTATGTGAACCTCTAGGATTAGCGGGTAATTTGAAGGTGAAACCGGAGTCAGGTGTCTTCGATCAATGGGATGACGAGAAAGCGCGAGTGAGTACTCTTTTTTATTTAAAGAACAGGGATCTATCGAAGTCTGATGGATAGTTCACGAGGCCACCATCAGGAGAACATTGAACAGCAATGGTGTGCATGGCAGGGTCGCAAGGAGAAAGCCACTGCTCTCCAAAAAGAACGCTGCTGCCCGTCTGCAGTTTGATAAACACTGGAAAAATGTTTTGTGGATAAATGAGATCAAAATAGATGCTTTTATTTAACTGAGAAGCGTTATATTTGGAGAAAGGAAAACACTGCATTCCAGCATAAGAAGCTTCTCGCATCTGTGAAACATGGTGGTGGTAGTGTCATGGTTTGGGGCTGTTTTGCTGCATCTGGGCCGGGACGACTCGCCATCATCGATGGAACGATGAATTATTCCAACGAATTCTAAAGGAAACTGTCAGGATATCAGTCCGAGATCTGAAAAGAGAAAGCGTGTCACGCAGCAAGA
>NC_030434.2:24703937-24723937 GCF_001660625.3 Ictalurus punctatus
TCCTCTCCTGATGCCCTTTCTGGAACTGCCTGGCAAGGCGTTGCAAATCTCCTCCACCAACTTCTCTGTCAGGCGTGAAGCCTGTCACCTCTTTAAGGATCTCCATCCATCTCTATTCAAGAGGTGCCCCGGCTTTACAGTTCCACGCACTTACACTCACAGAAGACAAAAGCCTGGTCTGAGTCACTGGAGTCAAAAACAACGGTTCCTCTGGAACCCAGTTCCCGGGTTCATCAACCTCTCTTTCCACTTTAAAAACAGTTCTCCATGATTGCAGCATTGTCCGGGAAAATGACGTAAGCTCAGACAGGTTCATTTGCCCAAGCTTCATTAAAAATAAATGTCTGTCTACTCCAAGATCCCCAGTCTTTTGAAGAATCACCTTTGCAGTCTGAACCCAGACCTAGTCTCTGTGCTGCTTGTATTCTGAAAGCACAGACTCTACTCCTCACTTCCACCAGGCCCTGGCCTCCTTCTTGAACAGGAAGATAAAGTATCTTGTATCCTGCAGATCAATTCATCAGGCGGCTCCATTCCAGTACGCCTATGTCAAAAGATAGAGGCAGCCAGGTTGTTTACAACCAGAACTCTGCGACAGTTGAGGTAATAGACATCTCCATTTAGACCTTTCTCGCATTCCTTCCCAATGTTTTTCCCTGAAATTTTGTATTTCCTAAAAAAAAAAAAAAAACCCCTTCCCTTACCCACAGCAATCCACCTGCTAACTGTGGAGACCCTAATTCTCCTGACTGACCAATAACAAGCCCTTCAATCCCCCCCCCCCCAGTTCTTTCCTGCTGAAGATGCCCTCTCATATTGTCCTAATCATCATTTTGAGCCTTGATATCATCTTCATAGACACGTAATGACACCTTACTACTAGTATTTATTCCACCGAGGTCTCGCCTTACCCTACACAACAATGGATCAATTGCAAGGCTATACAATTGAATCCCTGCCTAATACCCCTTAATACAGTACAGGTACTGGCGCACGTAATCCTCCACCAGCTTTAACAATCACAGAAACATTCACATATAACAACTGAACATAAGATATACCATTATCCAAGGCTTTCTCTTGGTCCAAATAAAGACTACCAAGGTTCAGATGGTTAAGTTGATTAAAAATCAATCTGGAGCAGTAAATCTAAATAGCACTCGAGTCTGTTTGCTAAAAAAGGTATTTTGTAATCCAAACACAATAGAGAAACTGGTCTCCAGTTATTTTTAGAAGACCTAGATCTCTTTTTTCCCCCCCTCCTCCTTTTTGTACTGGAATTGTACTTCATACAGGGCTTGTTCTAATATATTCCAAAATGCTCGGTAAAAAGTCAACTGGCGGCCCATCGATTCCTGGCGATCGTCCATCGGATAACCGTTTCATTCGCTCAGCCTTCAACCGAGGTAGATCACTCGGCAAATCACACGCCCTTGCAGCTTCGCGGCATCTTTATTCCGATAAATGTTGTATCGAAAAAGGTATTTCTTTCTTGCAGTGTGTATTTGTTCTCCACGAATCCGTGTATCATCATCATCATCATCATCATCTCAGAATCAGTAGACGTTTCCTCACAGTATGAGCCTTTCCGACATTTACCCGATCAACATCATCGGTCATCAGACTATTTTCCCGCATTTCAGGTCCATCATTTCGTCTAGTGGAATTCTGGTTTTCATTGACGCCTCCTTTCTGATTATTAGCCACACGATTAATCCAATCAGAACCATCGGGGTTCCTGTTATCTGTCGTCTGAGGCTGTACCGCCTCAGAATTGGTCTCATCATTCGTTATTTGTCTGAACAACATCAGCACTAAGTTCAGTTACCACCTCCTCCCTAGTCTGGCCCCTTATGTGGGCACGCCATCCTCTTACGCCCGATATCTCCACCCTCGAAGCATTTCACGCTACCAGTATTAGCGTAAACCACGTACGTTTCTCTACCGCGCCCAACTCGAAACGATCCGAGAACACGGAAACCCGCCTCCGAACGGCGTAACGCGCACTCAGAGAAACTCATTCATCACTTTTACTTACGTTTAACTGAAGAAGGTTTTTACACACGATTTAATTTAGCTCATTGAAAATAAATCGGTTTAGTCGGGGCAGCACGATTTAAGTCGGTTTAGTTTAGGCCATATGAATTCATTTACTCTAGTATGTTTAATTAACTTGAATACATTTGTCAGACTAAGTTTTCTTACGTTGGACCGACTTCATTTTTCTACGAATTTACTGCGGTTGCGTTCATCATTATACACAACGCATTTCATGAAAAAGTACTGACGTTAGTAACAGCGGTTAGGACGGCGGTAATCTGATCACTGACCTTATTCTGAATACGACGATATTCTGATTAAGGTGTTTACATGAGTCGCTTTTAGAATACTCCTTTCATGTTCCCGTGTGACGTGTTATAGAACATAGACGGATTAACGTGACACGTCGTTACGTCACCGCGTCACGTCGTCCGACGTCCCTCCGGAATCTCACGTATCGATATACAGTCGGTCTTCGTTATGGGACCGTATACAGTTCTGGGTGTGTTTATTTTTAATTTTACGAAATCTTCGAGTGCGGTTAATTATTAGTCGTGCCGTACGTGCAAATAGACGACTGACTGAAGCCGTGGGCTGCGTCCCAAACCGCGTACTTACCGTCTATATAGTAGCTCAGATACATGTATTTCTCCTACTATACAGCAGGTAAGTGCGCGGTTTGGGACGCGGCCGTGCTCTCTCGTTTACCGTCGGACGGTCGAGCGCTGCCGTGTGTGTGTACGTGTCCTGTCGGACAATGCGGTGAAAACTCTCACACGACGTTAACAGTGTGATTAAGGTGTGCACACGTCTGTAACGCGACTAAAACAGGAATACTCCACACGTCTTCATTCCATCTGTGTTTACTCCGAGTGTGACTTTAATCAGATTAAGATCATCGATAATCTCCGTTTACATGCTAGTTTCTTAATCAGAGTATCGTCTTACGGGTTCATGTCGGATCATCGTCGTCCGTGTAAACGTGTAAACGTGACTGAGTTCCCACAGATTAAGCACAAGCGCAACTCTTCAACACAACGATTACCACTAAATCCAAAAACGTTACAGAGACGCCTTCAAATGACCAACAAACTGTAACTGAACATTCAACACTACAGTAACAGGTCTGTCCCTTTACTAAAAAAAAACGCACAGAATAACGCTCAATCCCTAAATTTACTCTCCTAATGCGGTGCTTTGCAAAGCATGCTGGGAAACTACAGATCCACCTCTCAGTTAGCTATAGCATAACAGAAATGATTGGTGTAGTTTGAACACAGATGAATTATATATAGATATCAGGTGGACTGAACACGATGGAATGAAATCAAAAATCGTGAACAAGAGGCAATAAGTTCTCTTTTTTTGAGTGTACTGATCTCACGTGCAGACTTAACATATCCCGCCAACCGTCTTTCAGTTCCATCATTATGAGTGAAAGGAGGAACATTACACACAGAAACTCTAGGTGTCGGAGTGAGAACATCTCCACGCTGATGCTGGACCACACGGAAGCGGTTTTCCCCCCGCGCGCTGCAGGAGGATGTGATGTGAGCGCGAGGAGCAGGTTGATGCGCTGAAGCCGGTGGTGAGATTTCAGTCTGATCTACACACACATCCCGGTTTAGATCGGTGTCTGGAGCAACCTGGGACATTTCCGTTATAATCAGGATCTCTCTCTCTCTCTCTCTCTCTCTCTCTCTCTCTCTCTCTCTCTGTGTGTGTGTGCACGTGAAGGAGGACTTTACCGCACGAGGCTCCGGAGATGTTCGGCGTGTGTGTGTGAGATTCCGGCACATGGAGCTCTGTAGAGCGGAACATCCTCCGACTGTCAGCGGCTTTTCAGGCTCCAACCGCAGAGGGACGTCCAGCTGCAGCGCCGCACACCGAGCCCCTGCTGGACAAAGCCTCCGCTCGGACAACAAGCCCCAGGATGGGCACAAAGCGCGAGGCAGTGCGGGGAAACGTGCGGGTTTCCACACAGAAGAGCGGAGAAAGCGCGGGGATGATCCACGGATAAAGTGCGCTTGTGATAACGGAGTGTTCTTCCCAGAGACAGAGAGAGAAAGTTGAAGAGAGAGAAAGAAGAGACGCTGCTGAGGGAGACGCTGTTTACAGCTGCTGTAGTGTAAGTGACGACAGGAAGCGACTCGTTTCACGGACGTTCCACAGCATTTCGTGTAACTAGAAACGGATACAAATCACACCTTTTGTTTTTATCATGAAATGTAATTGTGTAAAGTGTCGGCGGATTGCTGAGGTGTAAGAGAAATAAACCACTTGGAGGCGCTGTGTTAGGAAAAGAAACAACGTCGGGGTGTTGATTATTTTCCGATAACGGCACGGCACATAGTGTTTTATTCCTTTATCTGGGGCTTAATGCTGGTGATGTAGATAATAGTGACATAGATAAGCTAATACAATCGAAGCTAGCTAGCGGTTCACGGTAGTTATCTAGCTAAAGTTATCTAGCTAACAGCATTATTCACTGAAATACGAACTCGGCTTTAGTTTAGTTCGTCCTTTATTTCCTTTAGGAGGAATCTGTCTTGGGCGATCGAGAGAGCAGGTGAACATACAGCAGTTCACTGTACAATTACACTTCATCCGTACGACACAAAAACCCCCTCATGACGATCCCAAATGACCCGTCAATCACTCCACGATGCTAATATTACACTGTTACACTTACAGCGTGACACGATGCACAAGTTCAGTTTGCGAGCTGGAGAAAATGTCGGACAGGTAGCTAACATTAACTTTAGGAGAAAGTCGGTTAGTGAAAATGAACAGTTTCCAGATGTTTTCCAGAAGGAGCGCTAGCTAACGTTAGCGTAGTTACGCGTAACGCAGGTGGAGGTTAATTAGCGCGAGGGTTGTTAGCAGCTTTAGTGCAGTAACTGTGACAGAGTGAACTAATTCACGTTGTAGGATTTAGTCCAGGAATGTAACGTGTCGTTGATTTGTCTGCGTGTGTCGGACGTGTCAGGTGTAGTTAGTTCTGTCCCGCGTCTCGTTCTGTCCCGCGTCTCGTTCTGTCCCGCGTCTCGTTCTGTCCCGCGTCTCGTTCTGTCCCGCGTCTCGTTCTGACCGTAACGGTGTTTGATGTATTGCAGCTGGAAGACGTGTAAATCCTCACGCCGTCGGAGCTCAGCGTCTGTCCTCTGCTTGTTTGCAGTGAGTGAAAGCGGCGATGGGGATCGAGGATCTGAGCGTGAGGAACGGACGCGCGGTGTCGGACCGGTGGGCCGACAGCGTGGTGGTGCGACCCCGGACCCCCGAGCGCCACGTCACCGTGCACAAGAGGCTCGTGCTGGCCTTCGCCGTCTCCATCCTCACGCTCGTGGTGGTGACGGCCGTCGCCGTGACGCTGGCCCTCGGCTTCGAGAAATGCGGCGGCGGCGGCGAGGACGCGGTTCCGCCCGGTACCGGCTCCAACCGGTCGCGAGACAGAAGTGGCGAACAGAAAGGCGGAGACGTGCAGCCGTGGCGGCGTTCGCGCTTACCGTCGGCACTGCGGCCGCGCCACTACGACCTCCGGCTCTCCGTCTACATGCACAACTTCACCTTCTCCGGGGAGGTGAGCATCGAGCTCCAGTGTGTGAACGCCACCAAGTTCATCGTGCTGCACGCCGACAGCCTGCACGTGGAGAAGGTGGCCGTGTACTCGGACGGTAAGAGACCCGGCGCCATGAGGATCCACCGCCACTTCCGGTACCCGCACAACCAGGTGTACGTCGTCGCTCTGCACCGGGAAATGAAGCCGCTCAGAACGTATAAGATCAACATGACCTTCCAGGCCCAGATCCAGAACCAGCTGCTGGGGTTCTTCCGGACCTCCTACGTGCTGCACGGAGAGAGAAGGTCATTCCACTTGCAGCGTTAATACCAGCCTTCACTCACGACTCACACACACACACACACACACACACACACACACACACACTCACACACACACACACACACTCACACAAACACACACACCAATAGAAGCAAAATCTGTATAGATTGAAATAAACTCTTAACTCCTATACACGTACAGCTGGACATTTAGGACCAGTCAAAAGTTTGTGCACCCCTATGTCTGATCTCAAAGACTTTTTGCTCTTAAGGTTTAGGTCAGGGGTCGTCAACCGGTGCAGCGCGGTCCTGATACCGATCCAGCCAAATATCGTACTGAACTGAGCTGGTGAAAATACTGCAGGGTAAATGTTTATATATGAAGGGACAGAGAAGCGTCAGAGTCAGCGCGAGAAAACAGTCACGTGTAAACACGACGTGCATCAGACACGTGAAACTAGTCAGATCGGACTGCTCGTTTTAATCTCACGCGGTTCTCCAGCCTCGGTCTTTCACACCTGTTTGTTCTCGCTGATCAGACACACTGACCTTCTTCCAGGAGCTGAATCTCCTGCTCGTAATCACGCATTTCCTTCACTTCCTCTCACACTCGCGCTTCACGTTTACTTTGCAGAGCACTAATGGGATTCTCCATCACGCATGCAGCTGCTGCTCTGCTACACCTCTCTGTGGAGATCCAGCTCCTGCTCATCACTCCATCAGCGTGTGTGTGTGTGTGTGTGTGTGTGTGTGTGTGTGTGTGACACTCCTCTTTCCAGCTCCCTGTTCTCCATATGCCAGCGGTTTGTAACGGGGTAAAAATGATATCAGTAATATTTCATACCCGGATCTGTGCGGGACTCGGTCCACAGACTCGCTCAGGAGCCTGGAAGCATTTCCTTACGTGTGCTGATGGAAAATGATGGATTTTAGATTCCTGTCAACACGTTTAAGATGTAAAACGCTGTTATATCGCGTAACTAAATACAGAATGTCACTCTTTTAATTTATAAGCCCGACTATGGGCTTCGGAACATATTTATAGCTCCATGTAATCTCCTCTCCACGCTGAGCTTTAGAGCACGCGCTCTGGTTTTATTTCCAGCGTAATAAGTTACGAGTGCGCGTTAAACGAAGACGTCTGGTCCGATTCTTTTTATCCGCACGGGGCCGTGTTTAGAGTCGAGGATTTCATGCCGAAACTACACACCTCAGTATTCACACCTCAGGTGTAACTACAGACTGACGTCATGTGAGAGTCACGCACGAGGGGGCGGAGTCAGAGTAAAACATGTAAACACACTAAAAAAGCAAACATGGAGGAGACGCGATTTAACCAGAGACCACGTTTATCTCCAAGACCGAACTGGTTTTAAACGTACGGTTTCTCTGTAAGCGTGGCAGACGAGCGCTCGGTCAGCTTATCCTTCAAACCGTCATCACGTGTTCTTTACGGCGGAGCACGGAGGCCATTTCGTTCAGAGAAACCCAATCCGCAGCGATTGATGTGAGAATTCCGGAACATCTGGACGTTTTCCTCTGGATTCGGGAGGGTCGCAGCGTTTTAAGAGGCCGAGACAAAAGTTGAACAGATGTTTCATTTCTAACTGATGGTCCACGCCAGATGTTTTGACACGGATGCAGTGTTTTTCTCTTCTCCTCTGTCTTCTCGTCGTCTTTTCGTCTGATCCTCTCTCTCTGTGCAGGTACGCGGCCGTGACTCAGTTCTCTCCGACTCACGCCAGGAAAGCGTTCCCGTGTTTCGACGAGCCCGTCTACAAAGCCACCTTCAGCGTGACACTGAGGCACGACGCCTCCTACCGGTCCATCTCCAACATGCCCATCGAGTCGTCCGGCCTGGACGAGGACGGCCGGCTCGCCAATCGGTTCTCCAGGACGCCTCGCATGTCCACTTATTACGTGTCCTGGGCCGTGTGTGACTTCGGCTCCCGGGAGACGACGACACGCGGCGGGGTGACGGTGAGTCTTTCACGCGTCTCCATTAAAGTACACTACAGGATGGAGATTTACTCCCCTCTCCGTTTATAAACCCAACACGTTTATTGCAGGGACGACGCCACCGACTCGCCGTTTCCTCACCGACGCTTTAAACCGAGACGTTTTCATGTGTTTTATGTTTACGACTCGGTGATAAAACGAAACCTTGTAGACGCTAAACCCAAAGGAAACGCCACACATTTAATGTACACGTGCACACACACTCACGGTCCTTCAGTAAGCAGGTGAACTGCAGCAGTTTCTTTGTCTTGATAGATTCAGATGTGAAGCACTCCTCCTGTAGTGTGATACTGAAAAAACATCAGGAAAAGAAATTATTTATTTTCCTCATTTCCGCCACATGCTGAGTGCTATTATCTCTCCTCTGGGTGTGCTAACAACCTCAGCATAGCTCACACTCACACACACACACACACAGTGGGAGAGAATATTGTGCCTTTAAAGCAGTGTAAAACACCTCTATTATAATCTCCATGTCAGGAGAAAAAGGCAGCGCGCTTAAAGAGGCGTATTCGAGGTGATGGAGGCAGCAGCTTAACCATAAAAAGATGAATTTATCTCCTCTCTGCTCCTCTCCTAATCACTTCATCCAGCTTATTTACATCTTCAAGCCTCGGAACACTTCCTCATGCAGGAACCAAGCACAACTGGACTGCTGCAGTTCTACGTTATCTCAAAACCCCAACACTTCAGGGCTGATAGGAGACTGGAATTAGAACTAACTGGAACTGGGACACAGGCGATAAGACTACACAAGAATCCTCGGCTCCCATAAAATTGCATTAAAATGCGGAAATTTACTGGACACCAGGCTTTTATTATGCCACTTTGATTCCTCCATCACCAACATTCTCGCTCAAACGCCGACATTCACCACCAAACACTGACATTCTCCACCAAACACTGACATTCACCGTCACACGCCGACATTCACCGTCACACGCCGACATTCACCGTCACACGCCGACATTCACCATCACACGCCGACATTCACCACCACACGCAGACATTCACCGTCACACGCCCACATTCACCGTCACACGCCGACATTCACCTTCACACGCCGACATTCACCGTCACACGCCGACATTCACCATCACACGCCCACATTCACCGTCACACGCCGTCATTCACCGTCACACGCCGACATTCACCATCACACGCCCACATTCACCGTCACACGCCGACATTCACCACCACACGCCGACATTCACCGTCACACGCCCACATTCACCATCACACTCCGACATTCACCATCACACGCCCACATTCACCGTCACACGCCGACATTCACCGTCACACGCCGACACTCACCATCAAACGCCGACACTCACCGTCACACGCCGACACTCACCGTCACACGCCGACACTCACCATCACACGCCCACATTCACCATCACACGCCGACATTCACCATCACACGCCGACACTCACCGTCACACGCCCACATTCACCGTCACACGCCGACACTCACCGTCACACGCCGACATTCACCGTCACACGCCGACATTCACCGTCACACGCCGACACTCACCATCACACGCCGTCATTCACCATCACACACCCACATTCACCATCACACGCCGACACTCACCATCACACGCCGTCATTCACCATCACACGCCCACATTCACCATCACACGCCGACATTCACCATCACACACCCACATTCACCATCACACACCGACATTCACCATCACACGCCGACACTCACCGTCACACGCCGACATTCACCGTCACACGCCGACATTCACCACCACACGCCGACACTCACCATCACACGCCGACATTCACCATCACACGCCCACATTCACCGTCACACGCCGACATTCACCGTCACACGCCGACATTCACCGTCACACGCCCACATTCACCATCACACGCCGACATTCTCCATCACACGCCCACATTCACCATCACACGCCCACATTCACCATCACACGCCCACATTCACCGTCACACGCCGACATTCACCGTCACACGCCGACACTCACCATCCCACGCCCACATTCACCATCACACGCCGACATTCACCATCACACGCCCACATTCACCATCACACGCCGACATTCACCGTCACACGCCGACATTCACCGTCACACGCCCACATTCACCATCACACGCCGACATTCACCATCACACGCCGACATTCACCATCACACGCCCACATTCACCATCACACGCCGACATTCACCGTCACACGCCCACATTCACCATCACACGCCGACATTCACCATCACACGCCGACATTCACCATCACACGCCGACATTCACCAACACACGCCGACATTCACCAACACACGCCCACATTCACCATCACACACTAACATAGGTCTATCTAGCTGTCACGACCTTCTTCAGTGAGATCTAGCTGGCGAATGAGCAGATTAGCTGCTTTCTAGTGCGACATGGCAGACACTACTGATGGTTTTGTCAATAAAGACTGATGAAGCAGGTCAAACTGAGCACACCCAGTTACACCCGTAGATACAGAATATACTTCAATAACAGACACTGAACAGTAACTGGAACTATTCAGTACTTGTGGCTCCTTTCAGGATCACTGTGTCCTTGGTGTGAAAGAAACTGTTTGCGACCAAAATCCAGATCCTTCTTTCTCCTGTGTATTCTCTGTTGGCCTTGCTGATGTTTGAGATGTTGGATATTTATTATTTATACTGTATTTAATGAATATTTAATACCAGACTCCAAACGGAGGAACACGTTTGAGAGACTGTTTGAAACGCGTGTGAGTCCTGCACATGTTGTCGGTTGATGGCGTATGTTTTTGTGCCCCATTCATCCATCCATCCGTTTTCCATACCACATATCCTACACGGGGTCACTAGGAACCTGGAGGCTATCGCAGGGAACTCGGGGCACGAGGTGGGGGACACCCTTGGGGTGCCAACCCATCGCAGGGCACAATCACACGCTCACTCACACACTACGGACAATTTAGAAATGCCAATCAGCCTACAAGGCATGTCTTTGGACTGGGGGAGGAAACCGGTGTACACAGAGAAAACCTGGAGAAAACACGCAAACGTACACAGGGCGGAGGCGGGAATCGAACCCCTAACCCTACTTCTTCCACGTTTGGTATTAATCAATAAAATCGATAATGATCGATTATGAAAATCGTTGTCAACGAATCTCATTATGGATTAGTTGGTCCGCACGCAGCACGGGATGCGCTTACTCCCTACGTTACATCTGTTCCGAAAACACGCTTCGGAGAGTAAAGACTAAAGTTGTGTCCCAAATGACGTACTGTACACTTACACTGTACACTGTGTACTCTACCGTCTAGTGCAGTGCTTCCGCCGACCCCTAGTGGTCAGTGGTGTAATTGCAGGGGGTCTGCGTTTTTAAAAGGTTTAAATAATATTATATATATATATATATATATTTTTGTCAAATATATCAAAATATATTCAAATGAGATCTATTATATATTCTGGTGTGTATCTGTGTGTAGTGCGTTCTTTTCAGTCTTATATAATTGGACAAACAGTTGTGTAAAGTTTTAGTCTTAAGTTTATATTTGTAACACTCATTCTGTGGATTTTATTTTAAATAAAGGGGAAAAAAAACGGCGCTGAAAGTTTGCCCCGCCCCCATCCGATTAATCCAAAAGACCGGCCAACTAATCGATTATGAAAATAATCGTTAGCCTTATTTAGGATACACGGTAGCTTCAGAATACAAGAGAGGTTTTATCCTGTAGGCGGATCTGTAATCGTGGAGATATTTACAGATGCTGTGTGATACGGCGTACGGATTTAGAGTCAGTAAGTGGACACGCTCGAGCTGCTGCCATAGAAACGTGTCTCTGGTTCGCACTTTTAGTGAAACTGGAGAAATATTTACAGAGCCACGGCCTTTCACTGTTTCCTTCCAGTCTGTGTGTCAAGGCAGCTCGTGTGAATCAGAGCCCCGAGGAATTCTGTCTTCCTGCATGTGTGTGTGTGTGTGTGTGTGTGTGTGTGTGTGTGGGAGGATGGATTGGTGCTTGGGTTGATTTTGTGACTCGGTGAGTTCTAAGACACTTCATTCTGTTGCACTCGTCCGTGAGCTACGAGCCGTGCAGATCCTCCGAGCTTCGTCTGGTGTCATTATCCTCCAGTCGATAACAGACTCCGAGCCGCTCTATTCCAGTCCAATTAACTCCATTAGAGTCCCGAGACACGAAAACGAGAGAAAAAAAGAGAAAAATGACCAGCATGTGGAAAATCATGACTAATTAATTCTCCCCGAGGCGAAATAATTCAGAATTAATTTGCATTCTGTGATTTTTATTTTATTTTATTTTTTTCTCGCTTCCCCTCCTGCAGCCGTTAAATCCGGAATATTTCTAGAATGAAATTCATTTAGAAGTGAAACGTGACGTCGGAGATGCTGTGAAACAATGTGTTTTTCTTTACCTGCTGTGTGTGTGTGTGTGTGTGTGTGTGTGAGAGAGAGAGAGAGAGCGTCAGATGAAGCCTTTGGTTCTGGCGGGATTGATGGCGGTGCAGAAACAGTCGTGCATTAGCCCTCGGCTTATGGAGCAGAACCATCATTTTTACAGAGGGAGCGCGTGACACCTCGTATTCGTTCACTCTCCTTCTCTCTTTACTTCTTTTCTCGCTCTGTTCGGTGATAAAATGCTGCGAGCTGTAGAGTCTCACCGCGTCGAAACAGACACACCGGGGCTGTGAGAGAGGAGCAGAGGGCTTTAGGGACAGGAGATCAGAGTGAAGGTGTCTGGGGGAAGATCTCCTGGATGTCCAGGTGACAGGTTAATGACCTGGACGCGTCTCTCTGGCAGCAGTGGAGTCGCTTCTCCTGATTCAGTGATTCAGTTACGAGTGGGATTTGTTCGAATGAATCGAGTGGAGAGGCGGATTCACTGACTTGTCCTGCAGATTAAACGAGATCAGATCTGATCAGATCAGATCAGATTCAGGTCTTCTCGAAGGTCCTCAGTGAAGCTGCACTGAAGTCAGCGAGCAGATCGGGCTTCTCGTTTGTTCGAGTTTAAACCGGTTTCCCTGTGGAAAGAGCGATAGTCGCTGCAGGTTGTCCAGGTGTCTGATGAGGTCTGATCTTGTAGAAGTTTCGCTCTTCGTGTTCCTCGGGAGCTTCCGCAGTTTTATTGATCAGCAGGAAATTCCTCACATTTCTATCAGTGTTTCATTAAATAATGAAGCTTTCATCACCAGTTCCAGATCAGATAACTAACGAGACTTTATTGTGTGTGTGTGTGTGTGTGTGTGTGTGTGTGTGTGTGTGAGCAGATACGACTGTTTGCTCGGCTCGATGCCATTCAGAGCGGATCGGGAGATTACGCCCTGCACATCACCAAGAGCCTCCTCGACTTCTATCAGGATTACTTCAGAGTCACATACCCCCTGCCCAAACTAGGTAACACTGACTCTGTGTGTGTGTGTGTGTGTGTGTGTGTGTGTGTGTGTGTGTGTGTGTGTGTGTGTGTGTGGACCTTTATTTAACTCCATTTCATCCTATTGGTTTTCTGTCAGTTTGATGTGTTCATTTAAATTCATCATCAATCTCTCTGCACTACACTCTCCTATCATGTCCTGTGTGTGTGTGTGTGTGTGTGTATGTGTGTGTGAGAGTGTGTGAGACTTTATTATAGATAAAATATTGCTGCTGAGTGTGTTGTGGAGGAATTGCTATATTGTTAAACTTTTTGCTGTCACACACACACACACACACACACACACACACACACACACACACACACACACACACACTTCTCCTCCTTCTTTCAGATTTCATAAACACTCATTTATCCTTTTCTCAAGAACACTGAGTCTGCAGTAAGAGAAGAGAAAAATGTGTGTGTGTGTGTGTGTGTGTGTGTGTGTGTGTGTGTGTGTCCTGTCTTTCTCTAACAAGGCTTTTTCATTACGTCTCCACTGATTTATGACCTGAAGAATTTCTACAATCAATCTTTTTAATAATCAGGACAAAATCTTTTAATCAGACTGGGAATATTCAGGATTTTAATTTTCCTCTGAAGCTGTCGGTAACGAGAGGAGAAATTATTTTACACTGATAAATTTCACTAACAATCAAATCTGAGAGTGAAGCAGATAAAGACAGGCTGCTGGGACACTAATGTTCTAAATCTTGGTAGATCTAACACCGGCATTCACCATCAAACACCGACATTCACCATCAAGCATCAACATTCACCATCACACACCGACATTAACCACCAAACACCGACATTCACCAGCAAACACCGACATTCACCATCAAGCATCAACATTCACCATCACACACCGACATTAACCACCAAACACCTGCATTCACCAGCAAACACCGACATTCACCATCAAGCATCAACATTCACCATCACACACCGACATTAACCACCAAACACCTGCATTCACCAGCAAACACCGACATTCACCATCAAGCATCAACATTCACCATCACACACCGACATTAACCACCAAACACCTGCATTCACCAGCAAACACCGACATTCACCATCAAGCATCAACATTCACCATCACACACCGACATTAACCACCAAACACCTGCATTCACCAGCAAACACCGACATTCACCATCAAACATCAACATTCACCATCACACACCTGCATTCACCATCAAACACCGACATTCACCATCAAGCATCAACATTCACCATCACACACCGACATTAACCACCAAACACATGCATTCACCAGCAAACACTGAAATTCACCATCAAGCATCAACATTCACCATCACACACCGACATTAACCATCAAGCATCAACATTCACCATCACACACTGACATTCACCATCACACACCTGCATTCACCAGCAAACACCGACATTCACCATCAAGCATTAACATTCACCATCACACACCGACATTCACCATCAAGCATCAACATTCACCATCACACACCGACATTCACCATCACACACCTGCATTCACCATCAAGCATCAACATTCACCATCACACACCGACATTAACCACCAAACACCTGCATTCACCATCAAGCATCAACATTCACCATCACACACCGACATTCACCATCACACGCCGACATTCACCATCACACGCCGACATTCACCATCAAGCATCAACATTCACCATCACACACCTGCATTCACCAGCAAACACTGAAATTCACCATCACACACCAAACTTTACAATCATATACTGAAATTCACCATCAAACACCGACATTCTCTATTAAACATCATTGATCAAACACAAATCAGATCATTGTTACTAATGTTGCTATTGAAGTAATAAATGAGGTGTTTAAAAGATTAAAGCGGAGGAACACTACTGAAGTGGAGCTCAACTGAGGAAAACGTACAAACGTGGATTGGAAAATGACGCCAGTGACACGACACCATAATGAAGGAACACTGAATTCTTCACATACTGCATTCTGATGATTAAATGAAGACACGTTTGGAGCGGACACCTGTGAGGCCAGAGAGAATCTCCTTCGACCTCACTGAGAGAGTCTCTCTTCGAACCTGCTGTTTGTTTTTCGGCTCAGCGACGTTTTGAAATTCTTTCATTCTCAGTATTGAGGTTTGTTGGAGGTCTATTTCCCATCATCACCTCTCAGAGTAACAGTTTCTTCACCGTCATCCCGTTTAGATAATAATTAAAGGCTTAATTAGCTTTTAGACGGATAATTGGTTTGACATTTGCAGACAGACAGTGAGTGAGGTGTCTGCGCTCTCAGAGGACACGAGCTGAAGTGTTCGAGTCAGACGTCAAGTCAGTGTCAGTATGACGGGAGAGAAGGAGAAGAGACTCGCGAACATCAGACACAGCTCACACTCTCTACTCGCTCCATCGCTCTGGGGTTTATTAATCCCTGTTTTTACACTTTCATCTTTCTCGTGAACATCAACAACACGTGAAAGGAACAGCACGGATGATGGTATAAATGAGAGGGAGAGAAGACACTCTGTCCTGATTTCTGAACACATCTCTCTCTTCCCTAATGCACCTTGATCGGGTAAACCCAACGCCACAGAGGCAAAATTATAACACAAACTCAAAACATCCTGAGAATGTTGGTGTCTGATGCTGAATGTTGGTGTTTAATGGAGATTGGAGTACATCAGTATGTGTTGTATCACATTAAATGTATGTTCCCACATACCCCACCCCCCCAGGAGTCAGTGTGTTCAATGCTCAGTGTCGGTGTTTGATGGTGAATGTTGGTGATTAATAGACAGTGTTGGGGTTTAATAGAGAATGTTAGTGTTTAATAGAGAATGTTGGTGTTTGATGATAAGTATTCGTGTTTAATGGAGAATGATGGTGTTTAATAGAGAATGATGGTGTTTAATAGAAATTGTTGGTGTTTAATAGAAATTGTTGGTGTTTAATAGAGAATGATGGTGTTTAATAGAAATTGTTGGTGTTTAATGGAGAATGATGGTGTTTAATAGAAATTGTTGGTGTTTAATGGAGAATGATGGTGTTTAATAGAAATTGTTGGTGTTTAATGGAGAATGATGGTGTTTAATAGAAATTGTTGGGGTTTAATAGAGAAGGTTGGTGTTTAATAGAAATTGTTGGGGTTTAATAGAGAATGATGGTGTTTAATAGAAATTGTTGGGGTTTAATAGAAATTGTTGGGGTTTAATAGAGAATGATGGTGTTTAATAGAAATTGTTGGTGTTTAATAGAGAATGATGGTGTTTAATAGAAATTGTTGGTGTTTAATAGAGAATGATGGTGTTTAATAGAAATTGTTGGGGTTTAATAGAGAAGGTTGGTGTTTAATAGAAATTGTTGGGGTTTAATAGAGAAGGTTGGTGTTTAATAGAAATTGTTGGGGTTTAATAGAGAATGATGGTGTTTAATAGAAATTGTTGGGGTTTAATAGAGAATGATGGTGTTTAATAGAAATTGTTGGGGTTTAATAGAGAATGATGGTGTTTAATAGAAATTGTTGGGGTTTAATAGAAATTGTTGGGGTTTAATAGAGAATGATGGTGTTTAATAGAAATTGTTGGTGTTTAATGGAGAATGATGGTGTTTAATAGAAATTGTTGGTGTTTAATGGAGAATGATGGTGTTTAATAGAAATTGTTGGTGTTTAATGGAGAATGATGGTGTTTAATAGAAATTGTTGGTGTTTAATAGAAATTGTTGGTGTTTAATAGAGAATGATGGTGTTTAATAGAAATTGTTGGGGTTTAATAGAGAATGATGGTGTTTAATAGAAATTGTTGGGGTTTAATAGAGAATGATGGTGTTTAATAGAAATTGTTGGTGTTTAATAGAGAATGATGGTGTTTAATAGAAATTGTTGGTGTTTAATAGAAATTGTTGGTGTTTAATAGAAATTGTTGGTGTTTAATAGAGAATGATGGTGTTTAATAGAAATTGTTGGGGTTTAATAGAGAAGGTTGGTGTTTAATAGAAATTGTTGGTGTTTAATAGAAATTGTTGGTGTTTAATAGAAATTGTTGGTGTTTAATAGAGAATGATGGTGTTTAATAGAAATTGTTGGTGTTTAATAGAGAATGATGGTGTTTAATAGAAATTGTTGGGGTTTAATAGAGAAGGTTGGTGTTTAATAGAAATTGTTGGGGTTTAATAGAGAAGGTTGGTGTTTAATAGAAATTGTTGGGGTTTAATAGAGAATGATGGTGTTTAATAGAAATTGTTGGGGTTTAATAGAGAATGATGGTGTTTAATAGAAATTGTTGGTGTTTAATAGAGAATGATGGTGTTTAATAGAAATTGTTGGTGTTTAATAGAAATTGTTGGTGTTTAATAGAGAATGATGGTGTTTAATAGAAATTGTTGGTGTTTAATAGAAATTGTTGGTGTTTAATAGAGAATGATGGTGTTTAATAGAAATTGTTGGGGTTTAATAGAAATTGTTGGGGTTTAATAGAGAAGGTTGGTGTTTAATAGAAATTGTTGGGGTTTAATAGAGAAGGTTGGTGTTTAATAGAAATTGTTGGGGTTTAATAGAGAATGATGGTGTTTAATAGAAATTGTTGGGGTTTAATAGAGAATGATGGTGTTTAATAGAAATTGTTGGTGTTTAATAGAGAATGATGGTGTTTAATAGAAATTGTTGGTGTTTAATAGAGAATGATGGTGTTTAATAGAAATTGTTGGGGTTTAATAGAGAATGATGGTGTTTAATAGAAATTGTTGGGGTTTAATAGAGAATGATGGTGTTTAATAGAAATTGTTGGGGTTTAATAGAGAATGATGGTGTTTAATAGAAATTGTTGGGGTTTAATAGAGAAGGTTGGTGTTTGATGGTAAATGTCAGTGTTTAATGGTAAATATTGATGTTTGATGGAGAATCAACCAGCCCAAGAGAACCCACATCACACCCCTCTACATCTCCCTCCACTGGCTTCCTGTAGCCTCCAGCATCAAATTCAAGGCCTCGACGCTCACCTACAAGACCTTGTCTGGAACAGCTCCCTCCTAAATCAACTCTCTCCTGAAGGCGTACGTTCCCTCACGCAATCTGCCATCGGTTAACGACCGACGCTTAGTAGTTCCTACTCAGTGTGGCTCACGTTCTCTTTCAAGAACATTTAAACTAACTGTTCCTCAGTGCTGGAATGAACTTCAACCTCAATCCAGAACCACAGAATCTGTCACTATCTTCAAAAACAGCTAAAGACCCTCCTCTTCCCTGAACACCTAACCAACGCCTAAAAAATGACTCTGGCACTTACACCTCTACTCTGCACTTTGCTTCTTCTGGAACTCAATTAATGGATCTTGTACAGTAGCACTACTCGTATTGTTCTCTGCTTGATATATCGCTTTGCTTGTATTCTCTCATTTGTAAGTCGCTTTGGATAAAAGCGTCCGCTAAATGAATAAATGTAAATGTCAATGAATGTCGGCGTGTGATGGAGAATGTCGGAGTGTGACGGTGAATGTCGGCGTGTGACGGAGAATGTCGGCGTGTGGTGGTGAATGTGGGCGTGTGACGGTGAATGTGGGCGTGTGATGGTGAATGTCGGCGTGTGACGGTGAATGTCGGCGTGTGACGGTGAATGTCGGCGTGTGACGGTGAATGTCGGCGTGTGACGGTGAATGTCGGCGTGTGATGGAGAATGTCGGAGTGTGACGGTGAATGTCGGCGTGTGATGGTGAATGTGGGCGTGTGATGGAGAATGTCGGCGTGTGACGGTGAATGTCGGCGTGTGACGGTGAATGTCGGCGTGTGATGGAGAATGTCGGAGTGTGACGGTGAATGTCGGCGTGTGATGGTGAATGTGGGCGTGTGATGGAGAATGTCGGTGTGTGATGGTGAATGTCGGCGTGTGATGGTGAATGTCGGCGTGTGATGGTGAATGTCGGCGTGTGACGGTGAATGTCGGCGTGTGATGGTGAATGTCGGCGTGTGATGGAGAATGTCGGCGTGTGACGGTGAATGTCGGCGTGTGACGGTGAATGTGGGAGTGTGATGGTGAATGTCGGCGTGTGATGGAGAATGTCGGTGTGTGGTGGTGAATGTCGGTGTGTGATGGTGAATGTCGGCGTGTGACGGTGAATGTGGGCGTGTGACGGAGAATGTCGGTGTGTGGTGGTGAATGTCGGTGTGTGATGGTGAATGTCGGCGTGTGACGGTGAATGTCGGCGTGTGATGGTGAATGTGGGCGTGTGATGGTGAATGTCGGCGTGTGAAGGTGAATGTGGGCGTGTGTTGGTGAATGTCGGCGTGTGATGGTGAATGTCGGCGTGTGAAGGTGAATGTCGGCGTGTGGTGGTGAATGTCGGCGTGTGGTGGTGAATGTCGGCGTGTGAAGGTGAATGTCGGCGTGTGATGGTGAATGTCGGCGTGTGAAGGTGAATGTCGGCGTGTGGTGGTGAATGTCGGCGTGTGATGGTGAATGTCGGCGTGTGACGGTGAATGTGGGCGTGTGGTGGTGAATGTCGGCGTGTGATGGTGAATGTGGGCGTGTGACGGTGAATGTCGGCGTGTGATGGTGAATGTCGGCGTGTGAAGGTGAATGTCGGCGTGTGATGGTGAATGTCGGCGTGTGAAGGTGAATGTGGGCGTGTGACGGTGAATGTCGGCGTGTGGTGGAGAATGTCGGCGTGTGGTGGTGAATGTCGGC
>NC_030434.2:24728937-24738937 GCF_001660625.3 Ictalurus punctatus
TGAAGAGTGGGGATAGGTGAAGGTGAAGAGCGGGGATAGGTGAAGATGAAGAGCGGGGATAGGTGAAGGTGAAGAGCGGGGATAGGTGAAGATGAAGAGCGGGGGTAACTGAAGGTGAAGCATGGGGATAAGTGAAGGTGAAGAGCGGGGATAGGTGAAGGTGAAGAGCGGGGAAGAGCGGGGATAAGTGACGGATAACAATGGGGATAAGTGAAGGTGAAGAGCGGGGATAGGTGAAGGTGAAGAGCGGGGAAGAGCGGGGATAAGTGAGGGGTAACAATGGGGATAAGTGAAGGTGAAGAGCGGGGATAGGTGAAGGTGAAGAGCGGGGAAGAGCGGGGATAAGTGACGGATAACAATGGGGATAAGTGAAGGTGAAGAGCGGGGATAGGTGAAGGTGAAGAGCGGGGATAGGTGAAGGTGAAGAGCGGGGATAGGTGAAGGTGAAGAACGGGGATAGGTGAAGGTGAAGAGCGGGGATAGGTGTAGGTGAAGAGCGGGGATAAGTGAAGGTGAAGAACGGGGATAGGTGAAGGTGAAGAGCGGGGATAGGTGAAGGTGAAGAGCGGGGATAGGTGAAGGTGAAGAGTGGGGATAGGTGAAGGTGAAGAGTGGGGATAGGTGTAGGTGAAGAGCGGGGATAGGTGAAGGTGAAGAGCGGGGATAGGTGAAGGTGAAGAGTGGGGATAGGTGTAGGTGAAGAGCGGGGATAGGTGAAGGTGAAGAGCGGGGTAGAGCGGGGATAAGTGAGGGGTAACAATGGGGATAAGTGAAGGTGAAGAGCGGGGATAGGTGAAGGTGAAGAGCGGGGAAGAGCGGGGATAAGTGACGGATAACAATGGGGATAAGTGAAGGTGAAGAGCGGGGATAGGTGAAGGTGAAGAGCGGGGATAGGTGAAGGTGAAGAGCGGGGATAGGTGAAGGTGAAGAACGGGGATAGGTGAAGGTGAAGAGCGGGGATAGGTGTAGGTGAAGAGCGGGGATAAGTGAAGGTGAAGAACGGGGATAGGTGAAGGTGAAGAGCGGGGATAGGTGAAGGTGAAGAGCGGGGATAGGTGAAGGTGAAGAGTGGGGATAGGTGTAGGTGAAGAGCGGGGATAGGTGAAGGTGAAGAGCGGGGTAGAGCGGGGATAAGTGAGGGATAACAATGGGGATAAGTGAAAGTGAGCAGGATGTAAATAAGGATCTATAAGTCGTAGTTGTTTAACACTCAAGCTCCAGCACTTTCCTACTTAGCAAAACACACACACACACACACACACACACACACACACACACACACACACACACAGACCCTTTTTTCATACTTTTCATGCTGTCGGTGAGAGACAGAAAGAGAGAGAGAGAGGAAGAAAGAGAGAGACAGATATTAACAGTTCATTCATCTTATTCTTGGGAATTAGAGAGCCAGCCCTCCTCCACATCCATATATTGAGTTCCTCATCTGTTAAAAACACCAGACAGAGAGAGAGAGAGAGAGAGAGAGAGAGAGAGACAGAGAGACAGAGAGAGAGAGAGAGAGAGAGAGAGAGAGAGAGAGAGAGAGACTCTTAGTCCTTTAGTATCTTTTAAAGAGTCCTTTAATCCATTCATCTCTTAATAGTTTTGTATAAAAATGTAAACAAATATGAATGGTTCCTCATGCAGTGTTGCTGAGCGCCGGACGTTAAACACTCTGTCCTCGTCCCAGTAACTCACGGACGAGGCTGAGCGCCGGACGTTAAACACTCTGTCCTCGTTCCAGTAACTCACGGACGAGGCTGAGCGCCGGACGTTAAACACTCTGTCCTCGTCCCAGTAACTCACGGACGAGGCTGAGCGCCGGACGTTAAACACTCTGTCCTCGTTCCAGTAACTCAGGGACGAGGCTGAGCGCCGGACGTTAAACACTCTGTCCTCGTTCCAGTAACTCACGGACGAGGCTGAGCGCCGGACGTTAAACACTCTGTCCTCGTTCCAGTAACTCACGGACGAGGCTGAGCGCTGAAATTCCATAAATGACATTTCTTTCACGTCACAGCTGAATTGATTACTACTGGGACCAAACAGTGAGTGGAGTTTTACCCATCAGCCCCGTGGAGGTGAGGTCCAGCCGCTGCTCCCAATAAGCCTCACATCGTGGTAAAATAACTCAGCACATCGCTGCTCAATTTACTCAGTATACACACACACACACACACACACACACACACACACACACACACAGAATCCCCAGTGTTTATTTGTTTTTCTACATTCAGCTGTTTAAGCATTAATTTAAATCTGTTACTGTGGGCAGAAGCTGGGATCAGATTTGTGTACTCTGATATCGTGAATAATGTCTCACTGTGTCTGATTCTGGTAGAGTGATTCAGTCTGATTCAGTGATTCAGTCTGATTCAGTGATTCAGTCTGATTCAGTGATTCAGTCTGATTCAGTGATTCAGTAATTCAGTAATATAATCTGATGCAGTGATACAGTCTGATGCAGTGATGTAGTCTGATGCAGTCTTATAAAGTCTGATGCAGTGATGTAGTCTGATGCAGTCATACAGTCTGATGCAGTGATGTAGTCTGATGCAGTCTTATACAGTCTGATGCAGTGATGTAGTCTGATGCAGTCTTATACAGTCTGATGCAGTGATGTAGTCTGATGCAGTCTTATACAGTCTGATGCAGTGATGTAGTCTGATGCAGTCTTATACAGTCTGATGCAGTGATGTAGTCTGATGCAGTCTTATACAGTCTGATGCAGTCTTATACAGTCTGATGCAGTGATGTAGTCTGATGCAGTCTTATACAGTCTGATGCAGTGATGTAGTCTGATGCAGTCTTATACAGTCTGATGCAGTGATGTAGTCTGATGCAGTCTTATACAGTCTGATGCAGTGATACAGTCTGATGCAGTCTGATACAGTCTGATGCAATGATACAGTCTGATGCAGTGATGTAGTCTGATACAGTCTGATGCAGTCTGATACAGCAATACACTCTGATGCAGTCTGATGCAGTCTGATACAGCAGTACACTCTGATGCAGTCTGATGCTGAGCTCTACAGAGTGACACTGGTCTGTTTGTGGAACTTTGCGAGTTCTTCCTCTCCGTTCTCAGTCGGTGCGTGTTCTCCAGACCTCTTCTCTCGTGTTTAACCTGACACGCTGTGTTTTAAAGTATAATTGGCCGATTCTGCGAAGTGCCTCTGTGTTTTAAACTCCGTAGTCAGGGAAGCAAAACCGACCTGCCGACTTCGCCGAAAAGCAGCTCGTCAGAAACCCACCTGCATGCAGCGAGGTGTGTGTTTTTATGACAACACTGACAACATCGGATCTCATCAAACCCTCACGGATCAGACGCGTTTCTCTTAACGAGGTGTTTTAGCAAAGCCTCCATCTGCCTCTCTGTCACAACGAACCCCGAATGGGATCCTGTGACGATCTCTCAGTGCTAATCGGCTCTCTGTTTTTCCTCATTATTAACGGCACGTAATAAAAGTGATACATGATATAAAGCGTCATTTAGACTCGCTGTAATATCCAGATGGAGGAAATCCACAACAGAGAGACCACTTTCTCTTTCCAAGTCCATTCACACTCGGTTTGGCCGAGTGCCTGCATGTGAAGTAGCATAAAATGGAGAAATTAACTGCGTGTGTGTGTGTGTGTGTGTGTGTGTAGGTTATTGTCTTGTTATTAATCATCGCTCAAAAAGCTCCATCTGGCGAAGCTGCTTTTCTCCTGAAACTGTTTTCAGGTGATTTTGTTTAATGATCGTAAATATACAGAGGATTTCTGATCCAACACTAAAGCTGTGGAAATTATCACAAAGTTCCAAAAAAGCATCAATTGGACAAAACCAAAAAAAAAGAGTTTTTATGCTGCTTCCTGCTCTGAAAGTAAACCCCCCCCCCCCCCGCCCCCCCAACAAAAACAAAAAAACAAAAAACAGGACGTACTCGTATCCTTACACGTTACAATAATCATTACCTTAGACGGCGGAGGGAACGAAGACAGAAGCTAAGATGGCGGTCTGGTATCCTAGCCAGGCTAAGAAGAAACCCTCACCGGCCACCGCTCCCTAGCGTCTTCATGGCCAACGCCAGGTCACTTTCCAACGAAATGGATGAGCTAAGACTATGTTTATCATTGCGGACAGCCATCCGGGACAACTGCGTGATGATTATCACCGAAACCCCTAAATTCAGGATTTCCGGGCCCAGCTATTGAGTTAGCAGGCCGCTCAATCCATTGCAGTGACAGAGACAAGGACTCCGGTAAGAGTCATCATCGATAAGCTGATGTTCCTCTGATCTGGAGTTTCTGGCAGTCAAGTGCAGACCCTTCTATCTGCTGTGGGATTACTCTGTTGTTATTACAGTCTGCATACCCTGTCGGAATACGCTGAAGGGGTCTTCATCATTGCTGGAGATTTTAACCATGCAAATCTAAAGACTGCTGTGCTACTGAAATTCGATCAACATGTGAAGTGTTTAACTAGAGGGAACAATACGCTGGACTGTGTCTACTCCAATATTATTAAAGGATATAAAGCCTCACCTCTCTCACATCTTGGACAATCTGATCACTTATCACTACTTCTTATCCCAGCTTATAGTCCCGTCATTAATCGACAGGAAAACCATCATCAGAACTGTTAAAATCTGGCCTGAAGGAGCTACTCTACAACTGCAGGACTCTTTCCAGTGTACAAATTGGGACCTGTTCTTTAGCCATGAAGTAGAGGAAGACACATCCACAGTACCCTTCTACATCAGGACCTGTGTTGAGAACGTCAGCATTAACAAACGCATCCGTGTTTACCCAAACAGGATCGTCATGGGTGACGAAGGAGGTCCATTTGAAGACTGCGAAATAGAAATAGCCAGACAGAACTTGAAAAAAGGTATAAGATGCACAAAGTCTGCATACAAGGAAAAGACTGAGGACCTTTTCACATACAGGGACCCAAAACGTATCTGGCGGGGCTTTCAGGATATTACCAACTACAGGAGCAACACAGATCCACCAACTTGGAATCATACTACCCACTAGAAATCAAACTACCCACAGGGAATCAAACTACCCACTGGGAATCAAACTACAGGAGCAACAAAGATCCACCAACTTGGAATCATACTACCCACTAGAAATCAAACTACCCACTGGGAATCAAACTACCCACTGGGAATCAAACTACAGGAGCAACAAAGATCCACCAACTTGGAATCATACTACCCACTAGGAATCAAACTACCCGCAGGGAATCAAACTACCCACTGGGAATCAAACTACAGGAGCAACAAAGATCCACCCACTGGGAATCATACTACCCACTGGGAATTAAACTACCCACTGGGAATCAAACTACAGGAGCAACAAAGATCCACCCACTGGGAATCATACTACCCACTGGGAATCAAACTACTGGAGCAACAAAGATCCACCCACTGGGAATCATACTACCCACTGGGAATTAAACTACCTACTGGAATCAAATTATAGAAGCAACACAGATCCACCCACTAACTTATCATACTATCCACTGGGAATCAAACTACAGGAGCAACAAAGATCCACCCACTAACTTATCATACTATCCACTGGGAATCAAACTCCAGGAGCAACAAAGATCCACCCACTGGGAATCATACTACCCACTGAGAATCAAACTACAGGAGCAACAAAGATCCACCCACTGGGAATCATACCACCCACTGGTGGAGGAACAAAATGGCTTTTTTGCCCGCTTCAAAATAAAAGAATGAGACGACGTCATTGTACCTTCACTGGATGCTACCAATCACTCACTCATTATACAGACACATGAAGTAAGGCGAACTCTTGGCAGTGTAAATGTTAAGAAGGCTGCAGGGCCTGATGGGATTCCAGGAAGAGTGCTCAGATTCCTATGCCCATCAGCTTGCAGAAGTGTTTACCAGCATCTTTAATCTGTCCCTGTCACAGGCTTCTGTACCTGCCTGTTTGAAATCAGCCACAATTATACCGGTGCCAAAACAAACCAACATCACCTGCTGAAATGACTATAGACCTGTGGCACTCACTCCCATTACAGCAAAGTGCTTTGAAAGACCTGTTTTAAAGCACGTCAAATCCCACCCACCCTGGACGAGCACCAGTATGCCTACAGAGCAAACAGATCCACTGAGGATGCTCTCCACACAGCACTGACCCACCTTGAACAGAAGGGGACATATGTGAGGATGCTATTTATAGATTCCTGCACGACCTTCAACAGTATTTTCCCCAGCAAGTTGGTCACTAAATTGCTCGACCTGAGTCTTAGTAACTCTTTTTATCTAACCGCCCACAGACTGTCAGACTTGCTCCCCACCTTTCTAAAAGCCTGACTCTCAGCACTGGCACACCGCAAGGCTGCGTGCTTAGTCCCCTTCTTTATTGTTTGCATCCCCACACATCCCACAAACCCGATCATCAAATTTGCAGATGACACGACAGTGATTGGATTCATTACAAATGGGGATGCTCACAGAGATGACGTCTGCAAACTTATTGGATGGTGTACAGAACATCAAGAAACCCGTCCACCACGAGGATGCCACTCCTCTAAACATCAACGCAGAAGTAGTGGTGAGAGTGACTAGCTTTTAAGTTTCTGGGAACACACATCACTGAGGACTTGGTCAGTGAACTCTGCTGCCTTGGTTAGTAAGGCACAACAGAGGCTTTATATTCTAAGGATGCTCAGGAAGGCTAACCTTTCTGGGGACTTGCTTATGTCCTTCTTGCACTGCTCCATAGAGAGTGTACTAACATACTGTATTACAGCATGGTACGGAAATTCTTCAGCAGCTGACATAAGACCTTTCCAGAGAGAGTTATAAGTACAGCACAGACAGTAATTGGACTTGCTCTGCCCTCCCTGGATGACACCTTCAGATCATATTGAACTAGCAGCTTTCTGAAGGATGCAACTCATACTTATCACCAGCTCTTCTCTCTGCTGCCATCTCTGCTGGTAAGCATTACAGGGCCTTTAACACCTGCAGTTTCAGACTTAAAAACAGTTTTGATCCCAAAGCCATCACCAAACTGAACACCATAAAACACTCTCACCCTCAAATATAGTGAATGGTCTGCACTTATATAGCGCTTTTATACAAAGCGCTTTACACTGTGTCTCATTCACCCATTCACACACCAATTGTAGCAGAGCTGCCATGCAAGGCGCTAACCTGCCATCGGGAGCAACTTGGGGTTCAGTGTCTTACCCAAGGACACTTCGACATGTGGAGTCACGTGGGCCGGGAATCGAACTGCCAACCCTACGGTTAGTGGACAACCCGCTCAACCACCTGAACCACAGCCGGCCCAAATATAGTCATAGTGGAATTAAATATTTGAGTGCAATAATCTCTTGGGACAATGTGCAATAAAAAATTTCATGGATATGTGTATGCATATGTATATGTGTCCAATGTGCAATGACATCCAATGGCATCCAATGTGCAATGACAATAAAGGCATTCGGTTCTACAACAAAGGCATTCGATTATACAACAAAGGCATTCGGTTGTACAACAAAGGCATTCGGTTCTACAACAAAGGCATTCGGTTCTACAACAAAGGCACTCGGTTGTACAACAAAGGCATTCGGTTCTACAACAAAGGCACTCGGTTCTACAACAAAGGCATTCGATTATACAACAAAGGCATTCGATTCTACAACAAAGGCATTCGGTTGTACAACAAAGGCATTCGGTTCTACAACAAAGGCATTCGATTCTACAACAAAGGCATTTGGTTCTACAACAAAGGCATTCGATTATACAACAAAGGCATTCGGTTGTACAACAAAGGCATTCGGTTCTACAACAAAGGCACTCGGTTGTACAACAAAGGCATTCGGTTCTACAACAAAGGCACTCGGTTCTACAACAAAGGCATTCGATTATACAACAAAGGCATTCGATTCTACAACAAAGGCATTCGGTTCTACAACAAAGGCATTCGGTTCTACAATAAAGGCATTCAATTCTACAACAAAGGCATCCGACTCAACAATAAGGCATTCGATTCTACAATAAAGGCGTCCGATTCTACAATAAAGGCATCCGATTCTACAATAAAGGCATTTGATTCTGCAATAAAGGCATTCGACTCTACAATACAGCATTCGATTCAACAATAAAGGCATTTTGATACTACAATAAAGGAGTCCGATTCTACAATAAAGGTGTCCGATTCAACAATAAAGGCATTTGATTCAACAATAAAGGTGTCCGATTCAACAATACGGCATTCGATTCAACAATACGGCATTCGATTCAACAATAAAGGCATTCGATTCTACAATAAAGGCGTCCGATTCTACAATAAAGGCATTCGATTCAACAATACGACATTCGATTCAACAATACGGCATTCGATTCAACAATAAAGGCATCTGATTCCACAATAAAGGCATTCGATTCAACAATACGGCATTCGATTCTACAATAAAGGCATTCGATTCTACAATAAAGGCATCTGATTCCACAATAAAGGCATTCGATTCAACAATACGGCATTCGATTCTACAATAAAGGCATTCGATTCTACAATAAAGGCATTCGGCTCTAAAATAAAGGCATTCGACTCTACAGTAAAGGCATCGACTCTACAGTAAAGGCATTCGACTCAACAATAAGGCATTCGACTCAACAATAAGGCATTCGACTCTACAATAAGGCATTCGATTCAACAACAAAGGCATTCGATTCTACAATAAAGGCGTTCGATTCAATTTGGACGCTGAATATCCTAACTGATGTGAAATATGTGGGAACATTGTTTTAGTTTAAGATTTATAATAGATGTTTCAACGTTTTCACACTTAAGGCTCCTTTAAGGAGGTGTAGAGCTTCATTACAGAGATGAATCAGTTCCATTAAAATATCAATATCGGCATTAAAAATGGGTTGAGTTTGAGAAACTGCTGGAGTATTGTTTAAAGTGGACTTGTTTAGAGGCTCATCCTTGAGTAACACTATTTAAACACTTTGTAGCGGATCTTAAGAGACTTAACGTACGGAGACTGTTTTTTTACCGTCTACACCAGTTGCGGCTCGATTTATTCAGGCATCGTCGATGATCTCGTTCATTTTGAGAAGGAAAAAAATAACAGACCGGTGCAGTTTTAACCCCGATGGTGAAGTAGACTAATAAATATAAATAAATAAAATGTAGATCCTACTGATAAGAAAAGGGACAGCAGAAATATGCTCACAATCAGGGCATAATCATACACACATTCACACACACATTCATACACCACGGACACTTTAGACACGCCAATCAGCCTACCATGCATGTGTTTGGACTGGGGGAGGAAACCGGAGTACCCGGAGGAAACCCCCGCAGCACGGGGAGAACATGCAAACTCCACACACACACACACACACACACACACACACACACACACACACAGGGCCACGGTGGGAATCGAACCCCCGACCCTGACCCTGTCCGTTTCTTAGTTATATTATATTCTTCCACTAAAGAAGTGTAGACCATGTTATAAAAAGCATTTGTACACGAGGCATGAAGTCGTTTATAAAAAAAAATAAAATAAAATAAAAAAAGTCAAACTAAATAATTCTCAGGTTTAAACTGTTTTAATGAATGTATTGATGATGCAAATGTGATGAAAGAAATAATGATGTATTCTCCAGCTATGATATATTCGTGTTTAATGCACGGGTTATTATTGTTTTATTTATTTATTTTTTTTTACAAAAGAATATCTTTAGAATGATTTTTAGATATCGGCCATCAGTACAATATTTATTCATTTATTAATATTCAATATTAATAATAGAACATTTGATAGAACACAACAGCTTTAGAAGTCCGCAAAACATTGTGTGTGTGTGTGTGTGTGTGTGTGTGTGTGTGTGTGTGTAGTGGTTCGGAGACCTGGTCACTCCAGTGTGGTGGGATGACGTGTGGATTAAAGAGGGATTTGCTCATTACTTCGAGTACGTGGGGAGCGACTTCCTCTTCC
>NC_030434.2:24743937-24748937 GCF_001660625.3 Ictalurus punctatus
GACCCTGTCAGTCAGTAATCTGCTGCATCTCCACACACATTTCCCACAGTGCTGGTTTTTGGAGCTGGGTCTCGACCTCAGGGTCACAGGCTGTCGATGCTCCTCAGGCTGGCTTCACTGCTACACACACACACACACACACACACACACACACACACACACACACACACACACACACACACACCGGGCACATGGCATGTAGAGTTCATTAGGCTGTGACACGTGCTAGGTGGGACGGAGGAATGAGGACAGGAGAGGAACGCTTCTGAGAGAGAACTTTTCCTGAAAATCACCATTTCTAATTTCAGTAATATTCACACGCCGCATTTATTCTGTCCTCATTCCGTCCAGCTCGAGGTCGCTGGAGCTGTCTGCGTCTGCGTCTGCGTCTGCTCTCTCTCGTCTCTCGCTGCAACACAGAGGCTTCCCTTCCTTTAATTAAAAGCGACAGCACGACTAATAGAACATCAGATAAATGTCCTGGATGGAAATCAGCACCAGTAAGTGAAGGAGCTGAAGCGCCCGAAACATTTACACTCCTATTTACTCTTCAAGGTGAACGTGTCAGATCAGATATGCGTTAGATCGGATTTGCATGACGACGCCTACGGGGAACTTATTACACCAGATTAATGTCCCGTTTTCTTTTCTATAAAGTCTCTCTGCCGTGTTCCTCCTCCTCTGTTTCCTCTCAGTGTGTAGAAAGTAAATCACTCGGGTTCCTTTCTCATGCGTTTTTCATCCGGACTCGAAAAGTTCCGTTTCATTCCTGTTTATTGCGTCCATCTGCCTCGTCTCTCGTCCTTCACCGCGCTTAGCCATGCTGAAACGCTTTCACGCCCAATGTCTGACTTCTTTAAACGTCATCGTGAGCCTCCAGTTTTCTTCTTTCTGTCCGTCTTGAAGCTCCAGCCAATCAAACCCCAGCATCTGCACCGCTGGATTTCACTCGCTGTGCTGAATCCAAACGAGAAGCGAGAAGTGTCTCACCGCAGACTGTTTTTCCCTCCGATCCCCCGAATGCGCTTTATTTCTCCGTCTGCTGCTGAACGAACAGATGGAAAAGTTACCCGTTTTCCTCGCTGCCTGTTTTACAGGATTATTTAGTGACGCACGAGTACGGAAACACGGCAAGGGACGACTTGTGGAACTCATTTTCACAGGTGAGATTCATACTGTATGTGTGTGTGTGTGTGTGTGTGTGTGTGCACTTTAAGCCCAGAACCGGTAAAGTCATGACACACACTAACAGGAGAGAGAGAGGATGAGAGAGAGAGAGGGAGAGAGAGAGAGAGGGAGAGAGTGTACAGAAATTATTGATCCTTCCCTGTCTCCTGCAGAAAGATAGTGTGAGCATCAAGAAACACACACACACACACACACACACACACACACACACACACACGGTACTCTGAGAATTCATTACCATCACCAGCCTGAACCTCTTTTTCATTTCCACTGCAGTTAGAACTCTGAGAATAAAAGCGAGTGATTTTGATCGTGGATTTTCTCCATCAAAAACCTGAAAAGAAAAGAAAAAGTCCAAATATTTGGGAAAGGGAAGGGTGGAGAGAAGAGAAAAGGTAAATGAATCACATGAAAATGAATCACATGTAAATGAAGCACATGAAAATGAAGCACATGTAAATGAATCACATGTAAATGAATCACATGTAAATGAATCACATGTAAATGAAGCACATGTAAATGAAGCACATGAAAATGAAGCACATGTAAATGAATCACATGTAAATGAAGCACATGAAAATGAATCACATGTAAATGAAGCACATGTAAATGAATCACATGAAAATGAATCACATGTAAATGGATCATATGAAAATGAATAAATAAATTAAAACAAGAAAAGAAAAAGTCAAGTCATAGCAGTTCATTTAAAGAGTTTAAAAAGAAAACACGTTAAATAAACCACGTTGCTGTGACGTTCCGTCCGGATTAAGACGGGCGTCGGTTCTCTTCTGCTTTCACAAGCAAAACTGAACAGGTGTGTTTCTGTCCTAGACACTGAACGTCCAGTATAACACATCCATCTGTCTTCACATCTGTCTTCAACATGTCCATTCACAACATAGCAAAACTTAGAATGTCCAACTTCAGTACGTCCAACCTTAACATGTCCAACTTCAGCATGTCCAACTTCAATATGTCCAACTTCAGTACGTCCAACCTTAACATGTCCAACTTCAGCATGTCCAACTTCAATATGTCCAACTTCAGTACGTCCAACCTTAACATGTCCAACTTCAGCATGTCCAACTTCAATATGTCCAGCTTCAACATGTCCAACTTCAGCATGTCAAACCTTAACATGTCCAACTTCAGCATATCCAACCTTAACATGTCCAACTTCAACATTTTCAACCTCAACATGTCCAACCTTAACATGTCCAACCTTAACATGTCCAACTTCAACATGTCCCACTTCAACATGTCCAACTTCAACATGTCCCCCTTCAACATGTCCAACCTTAACATGTCCAACTTCAACATTTTCAACCTCAACATGTCCAACCTCAACATGTCCAACTTCAACATGTCCCCCTTCAACATGTCCAACATTAACATGTCCAACCTTAACATGTCCAACATTAACATGTCCAACCTTAACATTTTCAACCTCAACATGTCCAAACTCAACATGTCCAACTTCAACATGTCCAGCTTCAGCATGTCCCACTTCAACATGTCCAGCTTCAGCATGTCCCCCTTCAACATGTCCAGCTTCAGCATGTCCCACTTCAACATGTCCAGCTTCAGCATGTCCCACTTCAACATGTCCAACTTCAACATGTCCCCCTTCAACATGTCCAGCTTCAGCATGTCCCACTTCAACATGTCCAACTTCAACATGTCCCCCTTCAACATGTCCAACCTTAACATGTCCAACTTCAACATTTTCAACCTCAACATGTCCAACCTCAACATGTCCAACTTCAACATGTCCAGCATCAGCATGTCCCACTTCAACATGTCCAACTTCAACATGTCCCCCTTCAACATGTCCAACATTAACATGTCCAACCTTAACATGTCCAACATTAACATGTCCAACCTTAACATGTCCAACTTCAACATTTTCAACCTCAACATGTCCAAACTCAACATGTCCAACTTCAACATGTCCAGCTTCAGCATGTCCCACTTCAACATGTCCAGCTTCAGCATGTCCCCCTTCAACATGTCCAGCTTCAGCATGTCCCACTTCAACATGTCCAGCTTCAGCATGTCCCACTTCAACATGTCCAACTTCAACATGTCCCACTTCAACATGTCCAGCTTCAGCATGTCCCCCTTCAACATGTCCAGCTTCAGCATGTCCCACTTCAACATGTCCAGCTTCAGCATGTCCCACTTCAACATGTCCAACTTCAACATGTCCCCCTTCAACATGTCCAGCTTCAGCATGTCCCACTTCAACATGTCCAACTTCAACATGTCCAACCTTAACATGTCCAACCTTAACATGTCCAACTTCAACATTTCCAACCTCAGCAGTACAGCTTCAACACGTCCAGCCTCAATACCTCCCGCATCATCATGTCCAGCTTCAACAAATCTTTTAATGTCCAGTTTCAAGTATAAAATACCTCGTCTTTTTGCCCAGAAAATCTCGTCAGGTCGTCAAGCCTTTAACAGTCCGGAAAGTCAGACAATGACTCTCCGCAGTAGCCTCTCTAATCCTGTGAAAAATGTCTCCTTAATGAGATTACCTTCCACAAGGGAAGTGTGTGATTCATTTACTGAAACCGCAGGACACGGGAGAGCCCTTAGCATCTTTTATAAGATGGCAGTATGAAATTGCTGGAACGGTTTAATATATATATATATATATATATATATATTTAAAATAAATTACATCCCCTTGACCTCGGGTCTTCTTCGCTTTGTGTGTGTTCACTATCATGAAGAATTTAGCAGCAATGAAGCCCATGACACAGCATCGTCTAATGAATATTCATACACACCGCATAGTTTATTCACAAAATCCACTTTAAAACCATAATCTGCACAAAGCCTTTAGTCAAACCCACAAGCCCGCTCTAAGCTCCACTACATGTTCTTTAATCGATTCCGAGCAGCACTGCGGCTCCGATAAAAAAGAAAAATCTGAAAATCAGTGTTAAGGTGGAGCTTCTGCACTCGCGTGCCTCGCCATCTGCGTGTGAGAGGATCTGCGGCTGCCTCTTGCCACATTGAACAAAGCGGGACACGTGGACGGATGAGACAGCTGCATTTCGAGCTCTTTTCCCGGGTGTCCGAGACCGAATTACAGACGAGCCACGAGTCACCGAGTCAGAGTCTGTTCACGGCCGTGTGAATCTCACCGTCCGTCTCCGGCATCGAGCCGCTCGAAGTCCACCTCTCTCTCACTTCTCTGATTATTTACTCCTTCAGTCAGTCTTCGTCTTTTTCGCCGTCTGAGCCGCACCTTTCCGTGTCCTGTGGATGACGGACGTCTCCGTGATTCACCGATCCGCTCGAGTCCACGTGTTCCGTCTGAGAGTGACCGTCAGTGTGCTTTAATTCCGCACAACACCGCAGGGACACACTTCCTGTCCCACTTGATCAGATCTGTAACACTATGAGGAGTGTAGCGCGATTGTACGACGTGACAGGAACGTTAGAAGATCCTGTGAAGTCGAAAGAGGAATTAACGACCTGTTGCTCAAGCGTGTCTGTTGTTTGTGTATCGAGTCGAGCGTATTGTCAGTACCTGCGTGTACGTTCTCTGCAGGGACGCGGGATCGGGCGACCTGAGCTCACGTAATTATATTCATCATAATGAAACAGGATGTAAAAGAACAGACGAATAATCGTCCATCAGCCTGATTCCCATGGGAGGAAATAGGAGTGACATCTTTGGTGATTATTCCTGACACTGATAATTAACACCAGCGTGGGGTTTATAGTCGTGTGTGGATAATTACTGAGCAGAAAATGCTCACTTTGATTAAATCACTGATGTCCTCATATTGTGT
>NC_030434.2:24753937-24756437 GCF_001660625.3 Ictalurus punctatus
TGTGATGTTGTGATGGAGAGATGTAGTGATGGAGTGATGGAGTGATGGAATGATGGAGTGATGTAGTGATGTAGTGATGGAATGATGGAGTGATGGAGTGATGTAGTGATGGAGTGATGTAGAGATGGAGTGATGTGATGGAGTGATGTAGTGATGGAGTGATGTAGAGATGGAGTGATGTGATGGAGTGATGTAGTGATGGAGTGATGTTGTGATGGAGTGATGGAGTGATGTAGTGATGGAGTGATGTTGTGATGGAGTGATGTAGTGATGGAGTGATGTGATGGAGTGATGTTGTGATGGAGTGATGGAGTGATCGAGTGATGGAGTGATGTAGTGATGTAGTGATGTTGTGATGGAGTGATGGAGTGATGTAGTGATGGAGTGATGGAGTGATGTAGTGATGGAGTGATGTTGTGATGGAGTGATGTAGTGATGGAGTGATGTGATGGAGTGATGTTGTGATGGAGTGATGGAGTGATCGAGTGATGTAGTGATGTAGTGATGTAGTGATGTTGTGATGGAGTGATGTAGTGATGTAGTGATGTAGAGATGGAGTGATGTGATGGAGTGATGTAGTGATGTAGTGATGTTGTGATGGAGTGATGGAGTGATGTTGTGATGGAGTGATGGAGTGATGTGATGGAGTGATGTTGTGATGGAGTGATGGAGTGATGTTGTGATGGAGTGATGTAGTGATGGAGTGATGTAGTGATGTAGTGATGGAGTGATGGAGTGATGGAGTGATGTGATGGAGTGATGGAGTGATGTTGTGATGGAGTGATGTAGTGATGTAGTGATGTTGTGATGGAGTGATGGAGTGATGTTGTGATGGAGTGATGGAGTGATGTGATGTAGTGATGGAGTGATGTTGTGATGGAGTGATGGAGTGATGGAGTGATGTTGTGATGGAGTGATGTTGTGATGGAGTGATGTAGTGATGGAGTGATGGAGTGATGTTGTGATGTAGTGATGTTGTGATGTTGTGATGGAGTGATGGAGTGATGTTGTGATGGAGTGATGTAGTGATGTTGTGATGGAGTGATGTTGTGATGTTGTGATGGAGTGATGGAGTGATGTAGTGATGGAGTGATGTTGTGATGTTGTGATGGAGTGATGGAGTGATGTTGTGATGGAGTGATGTTGTGATGGAGTGATGTAGTGATGTTGTGATGGAGTGATGTTGTGATGGAGTGATGTTGTGATGGAGTGATGGAGTGATGTGATGTAGTGATGGAGTGATGGAGTGATGGAGTGATGTTGTGATGTAGTGATGTAGTGATGGAGTGATGTTGTGATGGAGTGATGGAGTGATGTAGTGATGTAGTGATGGAGTGATGTAGTGATGGAGTGATGGAGTGATGTAGTGATGGAGGGATGTAGTGATTGAGTGATGGAGTGATGTAGTGATGGAGTGATGTGATGGAGTGATGTAGTGATGGAGTGATGTTGTGATGGAGTGATGTAGTGATGGAGTGATGTAGTGATGTTGTGATGGAGTGATGTAGTGATGTTGTGATGGAGTGATGTTGTGATGGAGTGATGTTGTGATGGAGTGATGTAGTGATGTGATGGAGTGATGTAGTGATGTTGTGATGGAGTGATGGAGTGATGTTGTGATGTAGTGATGGAGTGATGGAGTGATGGAGTGATGTTGTGATGGAGTGATGTTGTGATGGAGTGATGTAGTGATGTTGTGATGGAGTGATGGAGTGATGTTGTGATGGAGTGATGTTGTGATGTTGTGATGGAGTGATGGAGTGATGTTGTGATGTTGTGATGGAGTGATGGAGTGATGTTGTGATGGAGTGATGTTGTGATGGAGTTATGTAGTGATGTTGTGATGGAGTGATGTTGTGATGTTGTGATGGAGTGATGTTGTGATGGAGTGATGGAGTGATGTGATGTAGTGATGGAGTGATGGAGTGATGGAGTGATGTTGTGATGTAGTGATGTAGTGATGGAGTGATGTTGTGATGGAGTGATGGAGTGATGTTGTGATGGAGTGATGGAGTGATGTAGTGATGGAGTGATGGAGTGATGTAGTGATGGAGGGATGTAGTGATTGAGTGATGGAGTGATGTAGTGATGGAGTGATGTGATGGAGTGATGTAGTGATGGAGTGATGTTGTGATGGAGTGATGTAGTGATGGAGTGATGTAGTGATGTTGTGATGGAGTGATGTTGTGATGGAGTGATGGAGTGATGTAGTGATGGAGTGATGTGATGTAGTGATGTTGTGATGGAGTGATGTGATGGAGTGATGTAGTGATGTGATGGAGTGATGTAGTGATGTTGTGATGGAGTGATGGAGTGATGTTGTGATGTAGTGATGGAGTGATGGAGTGATGGAGTGATGTTGTGATGGAGTGATGTTGTGATGGAGTGATGGAGTGATGTAGTGATGGAGTGATGGAGTGATGGAGTGATGTTGTGATGTTGTGATGTAGTGATGGAGTGATGGAGTGATGGAGTGATGTTGTGATGGAGTGATGTTGTG
>NC_030434.2:24758937-24761437 GCF_001660625.3 Ictalurus punctatus
ATCCCCCCTCCCTCTCTCCATTATTGATTTGAATGATTTTTGTGTGTGAAATTGAAATGGCTCTGTAGCCCCTCCTTTAACCAAATGAGGCGTGTTTAAACAGTCGGCGTATTCACACTGGATTAGTCTGATCCTGGAATTACTGTGAATTTAATTCCGTCTGAAAAAGTCGTAATTCTGAAGCAGATGATCTTCAGTAATTCTCCAAACACACAGCGCTTCCTCCGTAATAATAATCCTGTCCAAATGACATCAATAAAACAAACCTCCTCTGATCAGAGCTAATCCTGCTCCAGCGGGGTTTCTGTGCTGGACGGACTGAACCATTCCCGTCTCTAGAGGGGGAGCAGACGTCCAGTGGAGCTCCAGAGTGTTTTGTAGATCTCCAGTTCAGTCCCTCAGCCTGTTTATTCTCACAGTCCGGGTTTATTTCATGTCTAGAATGAGCAGGAATCGTATTACTAGGGATCGAAACGCACCTCTGTGAGGATGAGGACGAGGACGAGGACGAGGTCCGAGTAGGAACTGGATCAGAGAGACGGACGTGATGTTGAAGTCTCCTGTGGACGTGAAGAAAACATAACTACTGGAGTTAACTGAGTTGCGTAGTTTATTCGTATTCTAAAGGCGCCGTCGTTCTTACTCACGACAGTTTCCATTTCGCCAGCGCTTTTCCACTTCCTGCCACAAACAAAACAGAAAACGCTGCCAGATGTGTTTTTCTTCACCACTGTGCAGCTCAGCTCCAGCGTAAATCACTCCGAAATGCACAGACTCGTAAACCGCTGTGTTTCAAGCTGGGACAGATAGCAGTTTAACACACGCACACACGCACACACACACACACACACACTCTCACACACACACACGCTCACAGTGGTATTGTTGGGTAAAACACCGAGCCCAGGCCGCAGCTCCTCCCCAACGTTAATGGACTGAATAGAGAAGAGCAGAGAACCCTGGATGGAGTAGAATCACACAGAGCTGAGCACTGAACCCTGAGGAACTCCTCTCCCACACAACAAAGCCTCCATTTCATTCCCGACTCATCTCAATCATTTACATCCTCATTTCAGATACAACAGAGTAAAAGGTGAGAGTAACTCTTTAAGCGTGAGGGTGTAGGAGGAAACGCACGCGGCGGCGTTCGGATCTCGGCTCGTCCTGCTGTTTTATTCCGTCGCAGCAGAAGATTAAATCCGTCTCTTTGCTGGTGTTCAGAGGGAATATCACCAGTGTGTGATTAAAGCTCACAGCTGAACCTCTCCACGTCCTTATTGCCGTGTATGGACTTGACATGCTGTGTGTGTGTGTGTGTGTGTGTGTGTGTGTGTGTGTGTGTGTGTGTGTTGTTGTTGTTTATCGCACCCTGGTGTAGTTTTGTGTAAATGAAACATGATAATGATGAGCTGCAGGTATGAATCACAGTAGAATTCCTCGAGCACGAGCACCTGATTAAATACTTGTGCAGCTGCGGGGGGATTTTCCTCCACTTCAGTAAACGACGTTTCACACAATTTCATTCCATTCATTTTATGCTTCAGTGAGGAGCAGAGCGCGCGCTGTCAGTCTGGCTTTGTCCTGTGTTTCACATCAGATTGGAACATTTCTGGGATGAGTCTATCCTCAGGTGTGTGTGTGTGTGTGTGTGTGTGTGTGTGTAAGAGAAACAGCTTTGAGGAGTTTATTAGCTTCGCTTTAGTGAACATCGAGGATTGTTTCGTCATTTCCGCTCACGCTGCTGCCACGACTTAATCACCGGCTTCAAACTGCAAACCTTTAATGAGGAAATAATTACAAGGCCGTTCAGGAGCTAATGACTCTTTATTCAGGAGCGCAGTTCAGATGATTTTACGAGTCACACACACACACACACACACACACTTTCTCACGTTGGTACAAAAGGTAAATCATTCAGAAATGATGGGACGGACATGTATAAAGGGAGAAGTCCCGCTCGGGGGCGGAGACTGCGCTCCTTGTGCTGAACGCTGCACAAAACACGGGTCAAGTGGAAAATTCCTGCATTTCAGTAATTATTTTACTCCGAGACCTGGAACGTTTTCCTTTTCCCGTCTCTAACACACACACAAACACGCACACGCACACGCGCGCGCGCGCTTCAGCTGAAGTCACTACGAGGTTCAGAACTTTAACTTCCGGTCCTGTCCTCCTTCACTTTTATCCGAATGAAATAAACGAATCCAGAGCAGACGACGAGTTTGAAGAAGGATTTCCTCTCGACAGATCCGCTGAGTGACCGAGACAGAAGTTTACTCAGTGCTGAACATGAGAACACAAACATTCAGCACCGCGCAGGAGAACGCCCTCTTCCTGTCCAGTACAACACGCCTTCCGGCGAACCGCTTTACCATCGTCTTTCAGGTTTAGGGGTAGTGAGGGATTCTGGGTAATTCATGTACAGCGACGGCAGGATTTACTCGACGTCTGTGAAGCTCAGAGCTTCTCTCTCTCTTTCTCTCTCTCTCTCTCTCTCTCT
>NC_030434.2:24768937-24803937 GCF_001660625.3 Ictalurus punctatus
CTGTAACCATAGCAACACTGTTACCGGTCCTACCTAGGATCAGCTAACTAGCTAGCCTAGCTCGGTCTCGAGATTAGATTTATTAGGATCAGTAACGCAGATTAAAATAAAGATTTAAATCTATTCCCTGACTAACAGGACTAAGTTTTTTCACACCGTCCTCCATTTTCTTTTACTCGCTCGTCCCTCGGCTTCGGATCTGATTGTTAAGAGATCGGAAAGCACTTGAGGTGTCCCAGCACTTTTGGTAAAAGTACATGTTTTGTTTCTTGAAGCTGAAAAATGCTTTTTAAAGAGTTCACTTCCTGTAGATTTGACTAAAAATCCCAGCCTGCACGCTAACAGCTAAATACAACCGCGTATTAACGAGCATGTAGCATTAGCATTAGCATAAGTAAGGAATAAAACACTACGGTGCTGCTACGAGTCGCTGTGGACGAGCCGTTACTATAGAAACGATAACCACTGTGTCATAATGATTTAGTAACCTAAGCCCCGCCCCCCTGCAGGATTCCCCCCAGCATCCGTGACGTGGTGTACTGCACGGGCGTGTCTCTGATGGACGAGGACGTGTGGGACTTCATGTGGATGAAGTTTCAGTCCTCCAGCGCCGTCTCGGAGAAGAAGGTCCTGCTTGAGGCCCTGACCTGCAGCGACAACACCTTCCTGCTCCACAGGTTCTTATTCCTCCTCTCACCTCTCATCATGACGTCACGCCTACTTCCTGCTTCGCTCCAGAGGAGCAGACACCAGGATCTGACTTCACACACACACACACACACACACACACACACACACACACACACACGCACGCACACACAGAGTTTTCATTTTAAATAAAGAACTCGGATCAGGATTAGCGAGAAGCTACACGGAATATTAACAGGACGTCTGTTTGAAGTCTTCAGGCTGTTAGCGCGTGCACGTTCTTCCGGTGGAAATCAATCCGCACGTGTAAAGGGATGAGAAACATTTCATACGTGTGTAGAAATGAATAATCTCACTCCGTCACACGCAGCAGAGCGGAGCGGGAAGTGAGAACAGCGTTAGCGGGTAGCGTGAGGATTCGGTCGAGTAAACGGAGGTGATGACGTGTTGTTCTGAGCGTCACACAGCTGGAAGGAAAACAGGAAGCAGTCTATTAACTGTGTAGAGAAAGAAAAAGAGTAGCGCGTGTGTGTGTGTGTGTGTGTGTGTGTGTGTGTGTGTGTGTGTGTGTGTGTAGGTGTTTATCTGCTCCCGAATTGTTTGCACACGTTTTTTCCAGACTGCTGAACGCGTCTCTAAACTCGGACCTGGTGCCGGATCAAGACGTGATCGACGTCATCGTCCACGTCGGCCGCAACCCACACGCACGCCATTTAGCCTGGAGATATTTCAGGGAGAAGTGGGACGAGCTGAACTCCAGGTGTGTGTGTGTGTGTGTGTGTGTGTGTGTGTGTGTGTGTGTGTGTGTGTGTGTGTGTGTGTGTGAGAGAGAGAGCGATATTGTGACTGACTCTCCTCCTGTACAGGTTCGGCGAGGCTTTATTTCTAAACTCCAAATTAATCAGCGGAGTGACGGAGTTCCTCAACACGCAGAGAGAACTCGATGAGGTGAGGATGAAGCTAAAACACACACACACACACACGCACACACACACACACACACACTTGTATCACAGCTAGCAGCTAACAGTTACCTCTCCGAGCTTTAAATCTGTTTCACGTTTCCTCAGGGGTACGATCTCACGTCACCTTTCACACGTTTTCTATTCAGCGCTAACGGAAGACAGGAAATGGCTTTGGGGTTAAAGCGCTAACGCTAAAACAATCACACACACACACACACACACACACGTGATACGGCGTGGAGGCCGAGGCCACGTTTCCGTTCACGTCTCGCTCTTCTCTCTGCACGTCTGAACGGGCGAGTCACTGATCCTCAGGGGAAATGAAGCCGAAGGGCGTGAGGTGTTTCTCGGGATGTTGTGGAAATGAGCCGAGACTCTTCCTTTCCTCCTTTTTTTCTGTCCTCAGCTGAAGGACTTCCTCCAGACGAGCGCCGCCGGAGCTTCCGCGTCTGCGTTCTCCCGAGCGCTGGAGGTCGTCCGGGCCAACGTGAAATGGCACCAGCTTTACAGAGAGCGCTTCTTCCAGTGGCTGAGGAAATCCAGCGACGGATAAAGATCCAGCTGCCGCCGACGTCTCGGCGTGGAGCCTCCGTCACACGTTTATCCTTCACCCATTAACCAGGAGAGCGGAGAAGAGCAACGAGAGCAGACGCCATCTTACACCCCGAACATCTGGAAACACGGTGCCTTCTGTTTCCTTCCTAGAAGGAGGAGGAGGAAGTGGACAGGACTTGCATGATGCACTTTGTATACACATATATATATATATATATATATATATATATATGTGTGTGTGTGTGTGTGTGTGTATGTGTGTGTGAGAGAGAGAGAGAGAGAGATAATGAGTATGTATGTGTATGTGTGTGTAACTGCAAGTGGAATCACTGATCAATGTTGCATGATGCGCTTTGTGTGTGTGTGTGTATGCGTGTGTGTGTATATGTGTGTGTGTATGTGTGTGTATGTGTGTGTGTATGTATGTATGTGTATGCGTATGTGTGTGTAAGCTTTTATTCATTTATATGTGCAAGTGTGTGATTTTGTGTTTGTGTGTATGCGTGTGTGTGTGCATGCGTGTGTGTGTGTGTGTGTGTATGTATGTGTATGCGTGTATGCGTGTGTATGCGTGTGTGTGTGTATGTGTGTGTATGTGTGTGTATGTGTGTGTATGTGTGTGTATGTGTGTGTATGTGTGTGTGTGTGTGTGTGTGTGTATGTATGTGTATGCGTGTATGTGTATGTGTGTGTATGTGTGTGTATGTGTGTGTATGTGTGTATGTGTGTGTATGTGTGTGTATGTGTGTGTATGTGTGTGTATGTGTGTGTGTGTGTGTGTGTGTGTGTGTGTGTGTGTGTATGTATGTATGTGTGTGTATGTATGTATGTGTGTGTGTATGTGTGTGTATGTGTGTGTATGTGTGTGTATGTGTGTGTATGTGTGTATGTGTGTGTATGTGTGTATGTGTGTGTATGTGTGTGTATGTGTGTGTATGTGTGTGTATGTGTGTGTATGTGTGTGTATGTGTGTGTGTGTGTGTGTGTGTGTGTGTGTGTGTGTGTGTGTGGAGAATAAGAATCTTATTTTTATAATAAACCTACAGTCTGTAATGTAGTATCAGTTGTGTTGTATTTTCGTCTGGTTATGTAATCCCACACACACACACGCGCACACACACACTCACCCACACAGACTCACACACACTCACCCACACACAGGAGCTACACCACCCAGCCATGACATTTACAGTGGACCAGCCAATTCTTCTGTTTACATTTATTAATAAAAACATAATGTTTCATCATTAAAGCCGCGATTTTCGGGGGCCAAGCACCCAGACTCACTGGGGCGCACATTCACAGATGTGCTCCAGTTGTTGCCTGAACAATCACAGTGATGCAGAGCCGCAACTTTAGTCGAAGAGATCCGAGAGAGATGTGTATGTTCGGACGCCGGACAGCGGTGGAATTCTCCGACTGTAGGAGTTAAGATCCGGATGAACGGACGTCCGGCAGGGTGGCATTGCTGCTGAAGCTTCCGCTACTTCCGTGATTCTCTGACCTGAATTTAAAAACGTCAAAGCTATATAAACGGTTCTATGGGCTGCCATAAACATCCTGTCCAGAAGAAGAAGAAAAGGTAGAATAACTATGCACCTTTAGTGCTTGGCCCCCTAATTAACCGTAACCCCACTTCATCACGCCACCCTGTGGTTGATTATATTCCTGTACCGCCACCACACGCGGTTTCTCTCCGTACGTGGTTCATCGCTTTCCCCGCAGCTCATGGCACACAGATTAAGCGCTGACGGAGGAATACGAATGATTAAATAAGCGCAGCGTGACGTGCGCTCGCTGGGCCGAAACGCGCGATCGATGTTAAATCGATCTCCGGCGAGTAAACAGTTCGAGCCCTTATTTTCCGCCGACGTTACAAACAGGCTGCAGTTAAAGGCGTGTGAAAGCGTGCGGCGGTGGCGTATGCACCCCGAGGGAACCATTTTCTGCTCCGTAAAACCTGGCAGATTTTCTCTTTCATCAGCACGTCTGAAGGAAACGGCGGAGTGAAAGCAGCTCGGGATCGGCCACGCTTTAATCCTCGCGCTCGGAAATGGAAGCTCTCTCTCTCTCTCTTTTTTTTATCTGCGTGAAAGCCGAAAAGCCTGCGCCTGCATCCTGCGTCGCTCTCTACAGCTCCGTGTGGAATCAGGAATTAAAATAGACTTCTTTTACCCCTCAGCCATAGCCGCCCAAATTATATATATATATATATATATACACATATATATATTATTTCCTCCTGTGCTGATGTGCTTTATGAGGAAATCTCTCAGTGGGAAAAAGCCCCATTCTTCCACAGACAGCACTAGTGAAATTTCCACAAATAACTTTATTTATAAATACTCGACCAGCAGCTGCACTAAATCCCGTTTAATTAAAGGTGCAATAGCCGATTAAAAAAAATGATTCCTGTAATATATATATATATACGTAGCACATGATTAAAAGAATTACCGTTTAAAGTGTATTACGTGGCTTAGAAAACCGCAGTATATATCACTATCTATAGTTCTGCTTCCTGTTTACATGAACGTCTTTTTATAGACACGCCCCCAACTTCCACCTCTTACATTTCTATGAAGGTGGTTCACCCGAAATGCGGTTTTCCTTACCTGGCTCGCTGAGGGATAAAAAATAAGCCGATCATATCTACAGTACGTAAAGCAGGCAGCTGGGACGGTAGAGATTTATACAGATACAGTGTTTACAGGCCAGTCCAGGAGCGACATCGCTAATAGCGCATCCCGCTTCATCCTCTTGACCAGGAATGAGATATTCCACGGTGTGTATGTTTATGCCAGTGTTATTATGTTTCCTGTATAGCACAGCGTGGTTTCTTTTGCTCACGGGAGAATTATCTGGCTGCGCTGGGCGTTTTCCGATTTCGGCCGTACGTTGTTTTTTAAAAGAATAAAATAAAATTATGTATTTCTGAACACACTGAAATGTGGGTGGAGTGAGGAGGTGTTGGGGCGTATAAGTACTGTAATGCAGTTTATGTAACACACTTGTACTGAATCCATTCAGTAGGTTCCTTCCAGGTTTGCAGGATTCAGTTCATTTCCAAACAAAATATCAAGTACAGTAAGTCACTGAAGGTGGATGATGATGATGATGATGATGATGATGATGATGTGCTAAAGTGCATGTGGGAAAAATCCACAGGAATACGTGTCTGATCGAAAACCACGTTTGAAAAGATTGGATTTTTATGTACGCTGAAATAAGTCAGACCTGATGTGTCACATTAAAGGGGACCTATTGTGCCCCTTTTTTTCAAGAGGTAATAGCAGTCTCAGGTGTCCCTAGAATGTGTCTGTGAAGTTTCAGCTCAAAATACTCCGTGGATCGTTTCTTATTCCATGCTGTAAACGGATGAAAGCAAAAATACGCCGTCTCTTTAAATGCAAATGAACTGAAGCTCCCTGCGCCCCCTTTCCGGAAGGCTCTTCGGATACTACGGCAACAACAAATCAGGAGAACTAATATTCCTTCCGAAATGAAACCTCTCCACTGCGTATTCACGAACACTCCTATGTTCACTCTTACAGCCAACATAAGAACACAAACTAGGCTGAGACATTCTCCTCATCACTGTAGCTGCTCCAGCGTGGAGAACATGGCCGACTGTGTGCAGCTCACTCCGGGGAGGAGCTATGCTAATAGAGCAGAGTCCGTCACCAGTCATGGGCGGGGCCTGTTCCGACGACTCACTTTGCGACACTCTTTATGATTTATGGGGAATATAAAAAAAAAGAGTGGGAGGATTTTTTACCAGCGTAGGGTGCTTGTGTACACACTCAAACACCGTGGAAAAGTGAATTTTCCATAACAGGTCCCCTTTAAGGAAGAAAATCTGAAACAATATGATCGATCCAGTGGTACAATCACAATTTAGCGATTTTGCGATCGCAGGAAACGCCGCGATATTAAGAGGAGCTTGCGATTTTTCAAGATTACCGCAGGTCCTGGGCCGAGACGCGTCGTCTGACGTCATCGCGACACGCGTTCAGCCCTCTCAGATTCACGTGCGTACAGCTAAAAGGTCTCGTTTGCTAACAAACATCACCGCGAAAGAGTGCGCGAGAACGATTTAGTGCGATTCGAGTAGTTTTCTCATCGCAAATATTGAAAAATCGAGCACTTTCGGCCGCAACGGTCACAAACTAACTCCAGGAAATCCCGTACGGACGGAATTAATCCGTTAGTGAATAATTATTATTATTCTTTTTAAAAAAATTGTTTTATAATTAATAGTATTCGCTCTCACATCAGGAGATAGAAATTCGGATTTGTGAACGAATGCTTTGGCTCTTGCAGTGAAACCGAGTCAGAGTTATCCCTGCGAGGACAGAACGACTCGCTGGTCGTGATCCGAGGTGAATCCTGAGAGGAGACCCGGAAATCCGACACACACAGCAGAGAAGACGCGTAGTTATCAGGCAGCATCGCGCTAATCCCTAACAACGCTCTCAGAAAATCTCTGAAAAGCTTCAGGTATAAACTCTGTCTGAACGAAAGCCTGCTCGGATTTAGACGGATTTAGAAAGTTCATGTAAAAGTGTGCAATTTGCAGCATCATTTACGCAAATAGGAAAGACATCCTGCTGCTCATCAGTTTAGCGGCTAAATTAGCGCTGGGTGAAACGTGCTAGCAGATTAGAAACATTTGGGATTCTTGTCGGAAAAGTCTCCTGGATGTGTGTTTCCTTCACTCACACACTCACACACACACACACACACACACATTTATCTTGTGATTTGTCTCAGAGTGGAGGTTAATGGTTTGTGGAGTTATGAGCTAATTTAGCGTAGCGGGTGCGCGGCTAAGCTGCTTGACCCGCTTCGGTCCTGTGGAGGAAACGTAAATTAGCTCCTGTGGCTGCATTCGGCTCGTGTTTCGAACCGAACATGCTGTGAAGCTCGAACATAAATCCGAAACGGATCCTCTGCGTTCGTCCACAGAAACATTAGCGCAAGATTAAACGTGTAGAAACGAGGATCGTTCGCGATCAGACACCCGAGTCCGAGCGGAGGGACGAGTCTGATTTCACGCCCCGTCTCAATCATTTCAGCAATTAGCAAAGTGTCACGGTGTTTTAAATAACCGTGCTGCCAAAGCGCATCATCCTTCAGAGGATGATACGTCTGATTAGCATAGCGGCTTCGGTCAGTCAGTCAGTCCGTTAATGAGGTTTATACCATTCCGCAGTTCTGGATTCTGATTGGCTAGGAGGCGCTCCGACTGTAGCGCAGCTGCAAATCGCAGATTTATATTAACGCGCTCGTTCTAGTACGCTGTGTTTCTATGGCAACAGCTCACTCGCAGAGATGTGTACAGTGGAGATATTTGTTTGACATTTATGGAAGGAGTCTCCAGTGTCAGAGGTAAAGCTGTACCGTCAAGTTTTCCGACATCTTCGGGACAGCGGAGTTTACTCTTCTTTCGCGGTTTCCCAGTAACACGACAAGCTGCGAATTTTTGTCTTATTAAGTTCAAGAGAGACAAAAAGAGAGGGAACGACTGTATATAGCCACACTTCCTGTGTGAACAGGAAGTAACTTGTTTCAGGATGTTTCCACAGCTTTAAATGGAGCTATAAAATGGATTTATTTATTTATTTATTTTTAAAGTACGACACGCCCTATGATAAATAGTCAAATCTGTGTATTATAAAGTCAAACGTTGTGGAATGGACTTCTTGGTAAAGCTGAGTCTCAGCATCATACAGGTGCATTGCATTCTGGGACTATGAGTCTCCAACATCTCCACTGCTCCTACACTGGATCTGTCATTAACATGACATTGAGCATGGCTTGAAAAACGCTGAGAAGCTTGTACTCTATGAGCGTATTTCATATGCGTCGAGGGCGGAGTTTTCTTTGACGTCCTTGCTTGCCTTCTTGCTACGGAGGAGATAAAGAGAGTCTGACAGGAAGCAGACGCAGACGGCGGGAATCCGAGTGAAATGATCCGACGGGGAATCAGAGGCATCGTTTTCCCCTCATGTTAGACGCGTTTATTTCGTTAAACCCCGCACGATGACACACGGGCGAGTGTGTGGCGCTGACGGACGTGAGCCCGCAGGCGTTATTCCGGCAACTAGAACCGACTGATGTTCCACATGCTCCAAATTAGCGGCGGAGTTCTCCCCTCCCACACTTTGATTAATCAGTAGTAAAATCACACTGCCGCGGTGCCCTAATTAATCTAATCTACGTCTAATGGGACCATCAGACTTTGATCCCGTCACACAGCGTCTTGCGTTTTTTCTCAAACGAATCTTTTTCCGTTCCGTTGTTGTTTTTTTTTAAACGCGAAGGCAAAGAAAGAAAGAAAAAGCGCCCGGGTTGGCCGCCCGTGTAAATCACAGGGAATAAAAACGTAGCATTAATGACCTGGACTATGCAGCGAAATGAAACAGAGGGTCACCTCAACAGTCTCGCGCCGTTACTGAGACAAACCGCTCACAAACGACACGAACACTGCCCCTGCGCTCACATTAGCAAGACGAGTCTGTGGTAAAGCTCGCATTTGTTTTCGGTTCTGATCGGAAACGGCAGGCTCTACAGTTCAGATCTAACGTGAACTAGTTCAACACAAACGATATAAATCGGTCTGAAAATCGCTCGTTTGATTAGCATGCTACATGCTAGGCTTTGGACTAGCTTCATCCTCAGATTAGATTAGCAGAGCTGTACTAGCTACGCACGCTGACCATCTCTTTTTTCCGGAGAACAACGCGCAGACTGTTATGAAGTAGTGAGAAGCGAAGCTGGGGCTGATTTCTTTCTAGCCCAGACTGTAGATTCATGCCACCATTCATCGATGGCAGTGACACGCCCCTCAGATTTGACCCTGGGTTCGTTCGACTACCTTCAATAGTTTTCTCATGTAGAAGTTCTTTGTTCTTGACCGCCATTTTGTATACGCCCTTGCCTTGTTTCTCGCCTTCTCTCACCTTGGATTGCCCTTGACCTTGCACCTCTATTACCTGATCGTTGCTTACTGAGTCTCTGACCTGGAACTGTTTAACGACCGGGTATCTTGGAATCTGGAACGTGTTTGTCGTAAAACCTTCTCCACAACGATCCTCGCTCTCGTTCTTGACAAGAAAACAGAGTTTCTATTAAAAGTGGCATTTAATATCGTCGGCTTTAAATTTCTCATTAGCCTCCGTGATGTAGCTGTTTTTGTACGCGGCCCGTAGTGTCTTTAATAAGCCGCTGTACGACTCCTAAACTCCTAATTGCTCCGTGTTTAGATCAGATTCTGTCTCAATTATTTACAGTTCACGCCGAGTAATAAAAAAAATGATCCGCCTTATAAATAAGTAAACGTGAGCGCGTGTTTAATTAAACTGATGAATATCTCAGCAGCCTCGTTGAAATTACGTGTCAGGTTTAAAGGTATAAATGCGCGGCGTGTAGACAGGATAATGAGCAAAGTGCATGAAAAATACACAGAGTCACCAGTTTATTAGTTCGGTATAGCTAATAAATCAGGAGCGCACCGCAGATTAATTAAGTTATTAGATCCCGAGGAACGCAGTAAACATAAATCTCATTTTTAATAAGTTTCTGTGGTAAAACTCATACGCCAAAAACAACTCGCATTTTTTAGGAAGTTTGTTTAATAAAGCGTGAAAGAGAGAAACAGCCCAGGGCCAGCTTGCAAGTGTGACAATTACAGAGGTGGAAAACCCATTAAACGTGTTCAGGGAGGGAAAAAATGGTTCGATTTGCATGTGTGTTTTTTTTTTTTTTTTAAACATTTTTTAAAAAAGAAAAATGTCTCAACATGCAAGATGATTTTTGACATTTATTTATTTATTTATTCTAAATACACAGGAGGCTAAAATATCACCGGAAACTCAATTAAAACCCAGTGTGTGTGAAATTCACGCAGCATTAGTGCCGCTAAGACCTAATATTGTACTCGAAACTCATTAGTACAGATTTGAATCTGTGCGTGTGTAATAACGAGATCTGCGGGACTGTGAACGCGATTTCCTGTTTGAAAACGTTCATTTGATCTCCGGCGGCCACGCTGCAAGAAATACGGTGGATGTAAAAAGTCTACACACCCCTGCTGAAATGGCCGGTTGGCTAAGATAACTTGAACTTTCTCCACGTTCAGTGTGAAATTACAACGTATACATTAAAAAAAAAAATAATAATTTTTTTTATTGTTATCTGCATAATACAATTGATAACTATAATGCAATAATAATAATAATAATTATTATTATAGCAGAAGCAAATAAAGGTAAAACTACAGCAGTACCCTTGCTCCAGTAGAGCTCCCCATCCCCACTGCACCCTTGTTTCACATCATCTTATAGACATTCTTCACCGGTAAACGCTCTCCTTCAAACTGTGACGAGATCAGATGAAAGAATTCCTGCGAGAGGAGCGAAGAAGTGAAACGGAAGTGAAAGTAGTAGGTTCTAGAACATATACAGAGTGAGCTCTAAGCAGGGTTCTCGAAGTCGAACCAAGTATCGCCAGAATGGGGGAAGGGTTAATGGATATACGTAGGACTTCTTTAACATTGTTAACCCGTATTAGACATGCTTAAACATAATGTGTATGATTAGATATCCAATCTCCTCACCTATCACACAAGGAGTCCACACTCGGGGAGATTCCGTCGACTAGTCTTGCTTTCGTCGTACGCGTACAGACTGAGGTCGAGTGGATCTCACCGCGAATGATCTTGCCTTATTTCCTCTGAAAACCGTGAGCGGAGGTCCCTTTCTCCCGTCGTTGCTTCACTTTCGCTAAACGTTTTCAATTCTGCGAACCAATCCGATACCATGTTTAGAAAGTGGGTTGGTTTTCAAGATGTTATCACGTAGGGATTCGGTAGGTGATGCTGGAATGTCGATGGAACGTTGAGGTAATGTCGGACCTGTAGTGTATTTGGAATATCGCATTTTGTTCTCATTCGCTGAAACGACGTGAGATCTTTATCTCTGGGTAGATCTCTTAATGTGACGAGTCCATTCTCTACCCGGAGATTAAAAGCGGCGTCTGTAGGCTAGTAGAGGGGGTGAACATGTGATTAGGGGCATACAGTGAAAGATCATTAAGTAAGAAGGCTGGTTAAAAGACGTTCTAATCACTGGGTTCGAGGAGAATCGAGACACTGGTTCAGAAAGCGGTATCTTTGTACAGAGTAGAGCTGGCGATGATGTATAGCTACCTAAGCTGTCATTTGGGATATGGTCTGATTTGCCGGGGTTTATTCCTCCATGATCGAATAGCCGAAACTCTTCCGCCATGTTCGCATGTTCTACAGCGCGTTTTGTTCATTCGATTTTCGACGTGTTTGGTACTTAAAAGGTTCCGTTCTGTTCGAAGTGACGGGTGTTGTTCATATATAGATCCGGTGATGGTGTCAGGGCCAGCACAGCATCTAATTCTAGTATACTATTCGCCAGTTCTTCAAGTCTGGCCACTTGTGTTTTTCTAAAGTGAGAACTATAGGACATTATGTCTCCTCTCAAATATGCCTTCACTGCATCCCTTATAACCGAAAAGACCGTCCCTGGGGGTTTGTTACGTTCAAGAAATACATTTATTTTGGTTGGTAGAAGTTTAATAAATATTCCGTCGGAAAGCATCAGGGTATTTGAAGCGCTAGAGAGGATATCTGTGATAAGTAATTGGTATGCATAGTGTCATTGGTAGTGTGGCGTGATCTGAAATGACAATAGTGTGGTACTCGCAGGAACTAGTCAGGGGGAGAAGATTGTTATCTAAGAAAAAATAGTCTATATGTGAATATGTTTGATGTACAGATGAAAAGAAAGAACAGCTTCTAGGGCCAGGATCGCGAAAACGCCAAACATCAGATATCCCATTTGTGTGTAGAAATAATTTTATCGCTTTAGAACTGCGGTATAAAGATAAGGACATCACACAGTTCCTCCTAATATCAAATAGTGTGGGGCAAGATTTGGTAGTCTAGAGAAGACGTTTGTAAAAAAAAATAAATAAATAAATAAATAAAACATGCTATGATCATAATTTGGTGCATACAGATTAGTCAGGACTACTGATTTATCACAGAGTTTACCCACTACCATGACTCAGCGACCCCTGGGATCTGCCTCGACCACTGAAACCTCGGACGGGGTATTTTTATCAATAAGAATAGCCGTACCCGTAGATTTAGAATGAAAATTAGAGCGATGTAACTGACCTACTCACTCGCTTTTCAATCTAAAATGGTATGTTTTAGGTAAATGGCTTTCCTGTAGGAAGGCGATCCCCACTTCGAGTTGCTTCAATTGGAAAAGTACTTTTCTACCTGTGACAGGGTGATTTAAGGACTTGACATTCCAAGTAACAGAATCTATATAGCAGCCCGCTAACCTTCTGGCTGTATTAATCTTTTTTGTTGTTTTTTTAAATGATAAATTAGATAACAAAAACCAGTCTCAGAGGTCTGAGACCTGAGCAAGTAGAACACTGGCTCCTCCTCTAATTTAACACAAAATAGATAAAAGGAAAAAAAAAGTGCAAAATATAAAAAATCTGGCGCGGTTAACGCCCCCCGGCCCGCCGTCACCTAACAAAACAAAGTGACCCCTGAACCCACTGAAAAGAAATCTCAGTGTAGCAGGCGTTCCTAGTCAGAGTATTCGTCGGAAAGGCCGTGTAGTTATTTTACAGACATAAAAGGGAATGTATAATGATGGAATATTAAATATGTTTTCAAAATGAACAGAGACTTGTGGCAACGTGTCATGGCAACCATCTAAATAAACAAATAACATCAGCAATAAATAAATAAATGATTAAAAGAGGGCGCTTAGTGGTGAGCACGTTCGGCTCACACCTCCAGGGTCGGGGGTTCGATTCCCACCGTGTGTGGAGTTTGCATGTTGTCCCCGTGCTGCGGGGGTTTCCTCCGGGTACTCCGGTTTCCTCCCCCAGTCCAAAGACATGCATGGTAGGCTGATTGGCGTGTCTAAAGTGTCCGTAGTGTATGAATGGGTGTGTGAGTGTGTATGTGATTGTGCCCTGCGATGGATTGGCACCCTGTCCAGGGTGTACCCCGCCTTGTGCCCGATGCTCCCTGGGATAGGCTCCAGGTTCCCCGTGACCCTGAAGGAAGGATAAGCGGTATAGAAGATGGATGGATGGATGACTAAAAGAACAGCATCCCCACAGTGAAGCATGGTGGTGGCGGCATTGTGCATTTCTTCAGCCAGAACTGGGGCGTTTATCAAGGTGGAGGGAATCATGAATAGCTACAAATGCCAGTCGATTTTAGTGTAAAAGCTTCAGGTTTGTGCTAGCAACCTGTCGATGAACAGGAACTTCACCTTGCAATTTCACATTAAAGGTGGAAAACGATCTGACACGCTTTATCTTAATTCTTTTACTTCGCAAAAACCTTCTTTTTTAACAGGGTTGTGTAGACTTTTTAGCTCCATTGTAAAACTAACAGGAAGTTACGTGATGTTAGCCAGCTAGGTTCAAATACTAACTCATCTAAACAGTGAAAGTTACAGCTTTACCTCTGACACCGGAGACTCCTTCCCTTCCATAAATGTCCAATAAACATCCCTTACAGAAACCGTCGCCTTTTCAGCGATGACACACGTCGTCCCAGTGAATGAGCTGTTACTATAGAAACGATAACATATTACAACGAGCGTATTTATAGAAGCCTGTGACTTTATGAATATAGAAAATGAATGAGCACCTTCTGCCCAATCAGAATCCAGGAATCTGGAACAGCGCTTTGGTGTAACTTTGAGGATTGTGGTATGCCGTATAGGATAATGAGCAGGAGTCTGCTGCACTTCTACGGCTTACAGTCTTACCGAGTTCTTTCTTTCATCGCCCGTCCAAACCACCGAGGCAGGAAGTCTAACGAGAGCCGAATACACTGAGGGCTAAAGCATCTGCTCCAGAATCACTGGAGCCTTACATTCAGCTGATTAATGAGCCGAATCAATTCATCTGGAACGTCCAGAAGATGGCCGTCTGTGATTCCGCTGGACATACGGAAGGCAGGAACGGAGGTGTGCATGTACAGGGTATAATTTACCTCTCGAGGAGTTCCTGATTTTACACCACGACTAATATCGCACTTCTGATGGACAGCTTGATGTCATGATGGTCATTTTCGCCTGAGAAAACTCTCCAGGTCTTATTTCATCTTATATCATCTCAAGACGCGAGACAAATTGGAATTCCAGTCAGTAACACGCCAAACAGTGACATTTTGATTTTCTTTCCACGAAGCAGGTCTACAAAAATGAATTCCGCTTCAGTCATTAAGCTTTTGACACGACTGTGAAACTAATTATCAGCTCGACTCGAGCCATTAGCGGTGTTTTAAGTCTTATTGATCGACAGGAACAGAGAGATGTGAAAAGAACTCGGACAGAAACGGTAGCGTGGAGCGGGTTTATCAAAGCGCCCGCTCCGTTCATTAATTAGTGGCACACATCCAACTGTGAATAATAAAAACAACACTTTATGAACAGATGATAATCACATGCTTAGCGCTGTATCGTCGTGAGCTGATTTCCCAGCATGCTTTGCACGGTGTACTTAGAGAGAGATTTTCCTGTTCTGGTTTCGCACGAAAGCACGTTTGAGTTTCTCCGTGTGATGATGAGGGGGAAGAAAGTGACGGAGCTGAGAGATTGTGGTTCTTTCACATGATTCAATTAACGTATGATTCTTTCAAACGATTCGTTTATTTTCACATGGGATTCTTGGACATAAGAAAGAATTCTGCATGAATACGACCTAACACATCATCAGATTTTCACACAGGTCCTGAAAGTAGATAAAGAGAACCCATTTAAACAAATGAGAAAAAGATATTATACTCGGGAAATGATCCAATATGACATATCTGTGAGTGGCAAAAGTATGTGTACCTTTGCTTTCAGTATCTGGTGTGCGCCTCTTGTGCAGTAATAACTGTAACTAAACGTTTGGGGTAAGTGTCGATCGGTCCTGCACATCGGCTCGGAGGAGTTTCATCCCGTTCCTCAGTACAGAACGGCTTCGACGCTGGGATGTTGGTGTGTTTCCTCACATGAACTGCTCGCTTCAGGTCCTTCCACAACATCTCTACTGGATTAACGTCAGGACTTTGACTCGGCCGTTCCAAAACATTAACGTTATTCTTCTTTAAGCGTTCTTTAGTAGAACGACTCGTGTGTTTAGGATCGTTATCTTGCTGCGTGACCCGCGTTCTCTTCAGATTCAGATCACAGACAGATGTCCTGATATTTTCCTTTAGAATTCGCTGGAATAATTCAGATTCATCGTTCCATCGATGATGGCGAGTCGTCCCGGCCCGGATGCAGCAAAACAGCCCCAAACCTTGACACTACCACCACCATGTTTCACAGAGGGGAGAAGGTTCTGGAATATAGTGTTTCCCGTTCTCCAAACATAACGCTGCGAGCAGTGGCTTTCTCCTTGCGACCCTGCCATGCACACCATTGTTGTTCATTGTTCTCCTGATGGTGGACTCATAAACATTAACATTAGCCAATGAGTGAGGAGCATTTAGTTGCTTACAAGTTACCCCGGGTTCCTTTGTGACCTCGTGGACTGTTCCACGTCTTGCTCTTGGAGTGATGGAGTTAGTCGACCACTCCTGAGGAGGGGAACAATGGTTTTGAATTTCCTCCATTTCTACACAATCTGTCTGACTATCGATCGGTGGAGTCCAAACTCTTTAGAGATGGATTTGTAACCTTTTCCAGACTGATGAGCATCAACAAGTCCTTTGTCCTTTGTTCATGCGATGATACACTTCCACAAACGTGTAATGAAGATCAGACTAGATAGATCCCTGTTCTTGAAATAAAGCAGAGCTCTCACTCACACCTGATCGTCATCCCATTGAATGAAAACACCCGCCTCTAATTTCACTAAATAAACGACTAAGTGTTATATTTCCGTCTCGTTTGTTTAATCGGGTCCTGTTTATCTGCTTTTAGGACTTGTGTGAAAATCTGATGATGTTTTAGATCATATTTACGCAGAAATATTCTAATCGCACAGCAATAAAACCTTGTGCGAAGGATTCGGATACATTTCCCAGGCTCTCAGATGACGGATGAACTCATCGCTCCCAAGCTCTCCGGTGTGATGGAGCTGTTTAGAGACGTAAATGGCGCGTGCCTGAGAAAAACGACTCGCAGGAAGTTGAGGAAACAGAGTCAGTGAGGGAGAAAGAAAACGTTACGCAGGTATGAAAGACCTGCAGCAGTATTACCGAGTCCCAGGAGACAGGAGACACATCAGACGTGTAATGAAAAGCGAAGCATCGCCCCAAAGGACCGAGGAAATGATTTTCTGTCACACACACACACACACACACACTTTTTCTTTCAGTGAGAGATCAAATCCCCAGCAGGACCACATGGAGACACAACAGCATGAGATAGTTATTTTTTTTTTCTTTCGTTCTTTTCTGTGTGTGCGACACAAAACATAACAGGCCAGCTGAAAGATCCTCAAACAGAGCCACTTGTCCCAATCAGAGGGACTTTCCCACAGGAGGGAGCATTAGTACACTTCAGCCTACATTCACACTTGAGGATGTGGCCTGTCTCGCTCTTTTTTTTTGGAGAACAGCAGTAGCGCTAAACAGTATGTGTATGTTTGGACGCTAATTAATGAAACACAAATTTTAAATAATGTGAACACTGACTTAGGTCACGTGCTTGGCTTTGTGCTAGCATCGTTCTCAGATTAGATTAGCAAAGCAAGCTAACAGTACTAGCTACGTACACTCACCAGAGGCACCAACGATCTCTGCACTTTCCAGACTTTATTTTTCCCTTGTAACATCTATGTGTCTAACACAATTTTCACACGATTCTTTCACATGATTCATTCAGTTTCACATGATTCATCCATTCACATGTGATTCTTTTACGTGATTCGTTCATGTTCACATGATTCTTTCACACGATTAATTCATTGTCACGTTTGATTCTTTCGCATGATTCATTCATTTTCACATGTGATTCCTTCCCATGATTCAGTCAGTTTCACGTGATTCTTTGACATGATGTATTGATTTTCACTTGAATCTTTCACGCGATTAATTCATTTTCTCATATGATTCTTTCACACAATTCAGTCGTTTTTCACGTGATTCTTTCACATGATTCATGAATTTTTTCACATATGATTCTTTCGCACGACTTATTCAGTGTCACATATGATTCTTTTACATGATTCATTAATATTCACGTGATTCTTTCATATGATTAATTTTTTCCTTGTAACATCTGTAGGCACATTAAATAAATAGTCATCCGTGACGGGATAAAAAAAAACTACGGTTATAAGGGGTTTTGTGTGTGTGTGTGTGTGTGTGTGTGTGCGTGTGTGTGTGTGCGTGTGCGTGTCAAATAGTAAATTGGAACTAATTGCATGCAGGGACTAAAGTTGTGAGCAGGGAATCGGTCCGAGGAATCATTCATTTGGATTTGTCACTTTACCGCATCGTGCCTAATTTGCATAGAATTGAATACATGAAATTATAGAATTGTAAAAAACGTATGCTTACCTGTCTCTTTGTCATTTGTTGAAGTGAGTAAATCTCACTCTCTCTTTCTCGCCCACACACACACACATACACACACACACACACCACTCTAGCGACGTTTTGGCTCTACACATGTTTCTGTGACGTGACATGAGAGTAAAATGAACAATGACGTGTTGAACATTTTGCAGAGACGCCCCGCGGCACCGAGAAATCCTTTCAGCTCAGATCTTAATTAACTGCTTGGTTGCTTTTTTCCTGTCGCCAATATGGGACTGTTTTACACTTAACAATGAAACGGCAAGGCTGAGGAGGAGATGAGTCACAACGGGCCGAGGAGTATAAAAACCAGCAGCACGGTTTGAAGGAACGAGGAGAAAAAAAAAGGTATACAATAAAGGACTTTGATTGATCATGAACAGAGAAGCACACAAACAACTCGAGATCTCGTCTGAGAAAAGGAGAAGATGAGCTGAAGCCGAGTGATTACAACCATGCGCGTTTTACTGAATGTTGAATTCTGGATTCTGATTGGTCAGAAGGTGTTCATTTCATTTTCTATAACAGCAGCTGGGACAGTAGTGCAGCTGCAAATCAGAGCTTTATATCAATCTATAGTAACCACTCATTTATAAACAGGCTTTTTACATAAAAGGATTTCAAAAAAAGTTTGGAAGGAAGGAAGGAAGGAAGGAAGGAAGGAGTCTCCAGTGTCAGCGCTTTGTAACATTCAGAGGTAAAGCTGTAACTAAGTTTTCTGACATGTTCAGGACTTTGCGGTTTCTTGATTAACAAAAACATCTGGGTTACGCACGTAAGCCTGTTCCTTGAGAAGGGAATGAGACGTTGCATGAGCTTAACAATGTGGAAAGTGCCCTTGCTCTATGACTGTAAAACAGCACCGGTCATCAAACCACGTCGTTAGCTTCTATTTATCCGAAGCGAAGACGCAATGCACAGGCATACCGCAGTATGACAAAGCTATGCAACATTTCATTCCCTTCTCAGGGAACAGGGTTACATGCATAAACCAGATGTTCCCTTTCATAGGGAACTCAACATTGCGTGAGCTTAGTTTTTAGGAATGTTCACACAGACGACCGACATGCGGCTTTACTGAGGATAATAAAGCTGATGACGTGGTGCCGTTTTATAGGCATGTGATGTGCGAAAAGCCACGTCACCTGACCACGGCAGGCCTATAAATAGGCGCGATTTCACACAGACTTCAGACACCAAACGCGAGCGAGGGCGCTTCCCACAGCGTGAAGCTCACGCAACGTTGAGTTCCCTTCGAAGGGAACTGTAAATGCTGTGGCGTAAGATCAATAAAACACCTTGGCGACATGCTATAATTGGAAAGACGATCATCTTTGCTTCATCACCCCACCATGTTGTCGATTTATTATAATATATCTATATACATGTAGTAAATCTCTTTTCTTTGAAGTAAAGTGTAATATCGCTGTTGTTGGGGGATTTCGAGCCCCAGTGAAGCTGCTGTGACTTCGTGCCTCGTTATAAAAACTTCTGAAACTGCCAAGATCATCAGAAAAGCTGAGATGTACAGAGTCTCGCTCTGTCCTAAATTAGCTGAGACGTCTCAAAACCCTTCAGCTCTCTGGCTTAGTTGTTATCTCTCGGTTGCTACGGGGCAACAGCAACTCCGTTATCATTAACACGTCACACGGTAGAGTCTGCTCAGGAAGGAAGCAGTGAAGCTCATCGTCTGTTCCTGCTGATGACTGAAAAGTTTACGGGAAGACCGATGACAGGAATTTTAGCAGCAAGTTTAGACGCTTTTCCACTGGAGGACTAATTTGAGGAATTATAGAGGGCAGAGCTTGCTGTACCGAACATCACCGACCGATCCTCTTACCCTACCATTTTGAAACCCCATGTTTAGTTTTAACACGTGATTACGAATTCGTGAAGTCACGAATGTTCCAGGAGTTATTGTTATAGCGGTGGTCCCAGTGTCATTAATAATCTTTATGACAACTTTAAAACATTTCAAGCAATGGTTCTCAAACTTTTTCAGCATGAGCCCCGCCCCCCGTGTAGGGTGCATCCCGTTGTGGCTCCCTAGAGTCGTAAAATTTTTTGCAATTTTGGTTGTTTTTTTTCTTCATGCCAAGCTCTTCTTGTTTTATTAACTTTTTCGGCTAAGAGGCTACGTCCTCTATCTAAAAACCCATCCATTTTAAATAGTCGGGTTTTATCAGCATGTGGCTAACAGTACTAGGTGGTGACGTTTCAGCTTAGTGTGCTGTGTATAATTGATACACACCCCTAGGGTACCGTGGCCCCCAGTCTGAGAGCCACTGATTTAAAGCAAACAATCCTATAAAATCATACTGTAGCTTTGATTCAGAAGGTTCTGGAACTATTTAGTCTCTTCGATGGTTCCTATATCTCTTACTTTCTCAGATGGTTCTGGAACTATTTAGTCAATCTGATGGTTCTTACACCTTTTAGTCCCTCAGAAAGTTCAGGACATATTTAATTCCTCAGAAGGTTCAGGAATTACTTAGTTTCTTGGAATGTTCCTCAACTTTTTAGCTTCTCAAGTAGGTTCCTGAATGAGTTAGCTTGCCAGACAGTTCAGGAACATTATAGTTTCTCAGAAATGTCCTGAACTCTTGTTTCTCAGAAGGATTTGGAACTCTTTAATTTTGCATAACGTTTCTGAACTCTTTAGTTTGCCAGACAGTTCTGGAACTATTTAGTTCCTCAGAAGGCTCCAGATCTATTTAGTCTCTCTGATGATTCCTACACCTTTTAGTTTCACAGAAGGTTCTGGAATTATGGACTCTCTTAGAAGGATTTCGAAATCTTTCGTTCTATAGAAGGTTCTGGAATTATTTAGTTTCCCTGATGGTTCCGACACCTCTTAGTTCCTCAGAAAGTTCAGAACATCCGTAGTTTCTCAGAAAGATTCGGAATTATGTCGTTTCTCAGAAGGTTCTGGAATTATTTACTTTCTTATTTTGGAAGGATTTGGAACTCTTTAGTTTAGAACTCTTCAACTGAATTACATTTGATCTATTTAGCACTTTTAACAACAGGCGTCGTCACAATGCAGCTTTACAGAAATCCGGACAGAGATTTCGATCCCCAACGATCAAGCCAGAGGCCATGGTGGTGATTAAAATCTCCCTGAGACGACATGAGGAAGACACCTTGAGAGGAACCAGACTCAAAAAGGAACCCGTCCTCATCCGGGTGACACTGGATAGTGTGATGATAGTAAATCTCTTCTGTAGAGTCAAGCAGTACTGTGTGTTGAAAGGATCTTCAGCGAGAGCATCAGGGTCATAGTCTGGCTGACGTTCTTGAATAATAGTTCTTGAGTTAGTTATAGATCTCGATTTCTTGAATAGATTCAGGGACTGTTTAGTTCTTCAGAAAGTTCTGGACCTCTTTAGCTCTTGACTAGGTTTCCATAGCTATTTAGTTCTTCAGAAAGCTCTCCGTTTCATTAGTGGCCATGTCATTGCTCCAATATCTTTGTGTGCTCACAATTTATGGCACCTTGGGCTCATTTTTCTATTCTTACTGCTCTGCACTCACCATTTAAACATCATAAACAACTTGTGCTGTAGGAAGAAGCTGTAGTTTGCAGTCTGGACTGTTCTGCTCATAAATTTGTGAAGTAATACGTCCGTAAGTGTGACAGTGTACACTCGGATTACGCGACACGTTATCACCTGGAATCGGATGTTGGTTTTGGATCGTTTTTTTTTATGCGAGCACAAGTAAACAAAGCACAGTATCAGATTGCTCGCCGACACCGGTAGATCATCGTCTCGAATTATCTTATCTCTCTGCGTTCATACTGGATCTCATGTCTCCTGTCTGTCCGGGGAATTATTTTACGCGAAGTGTTTCGGGCAGAATGGATTCCTTAATGCGACATTAGCGAGAAACACTGCCGCGTCCCCTGAGCGCTGAAAGACAGCAATGAAACGTTTCTCTGCACGTGGCCTCTGCTTTCCTAATCGTCTGAACAGAGCTGCGTTCGATATGGAACAGCACATAGAAATACGGAGAAATTGGGAGCTCGAGAAAGTGAGGGAGGGAGAAAATGGATCACTCAGGACTAAATATGAATTATTGAGGCTGAGTGTTTTGGCCTGGCTGCTCTGCATCATTAATCATTTATGCCTCTGCATCTATTAACGCAATGGGGAAAAAAAAAAGAAAAAAAAAAAAGAAAAAGATGCAGGAAGCCAGGAGAGATTCAATTAGAAAGGGAATATTTCAACGCTCGGCTCACTGGGTCATGAAATAGAGGGATGTGCTGTAAAGGAGAGCGGCGCTGACGACAAGTGTAGCCGTGTCTTATTTCTCCAGAGACGTTAAAAAAAAGTTTCCGGAGTTAAAGCTTTAATTGCTGAAGACGACTGTTGACTCTGTGCTGTTTTATTATCGGTCCTCTCCGTCGCTGTCGTTTTTTCCCTCTCTCGATGGCTTGTTTTTACAGTTCCCGCCGCTTAAACTCCTATAATCGTCATCGCTCTCAACAGCGTCGTTCAAATGTTTACCGATCTGAACGGATTCGGAATGAACTCTTGATATGGAGCTTAAACTGGAGTAATCCGTGTTTATTTTTAACACGTGTAATCTGATCCAAAGTCAGACGCCCGCTCGGAACGAGGTCTAGTCTTAATATTGATCATTTTTGCCTCAGGAAAACGTCGACAAAGTGCGATTATTAAACCGACAGTGGGAAGAAGAGACGGCAGAGGAGTTGCTGAGAATTTCATATTCGGGGAAATGTAAACGCAAGCACGCGCCGCTTGATGACAATAACAACATGCACACATTAAAGCGTGTAATAGCTTTACTCGTCTCCTGATGTTACTCACTATTAAAGTCCAGCGTTTAGGAATTAACCAGGGTCGGGTTAAAATTGTTGTGTCGGGTAACGGCGTACGGTGGGACGTTTTTTAATTCAACAAAACGAACAACATCGAAACAAGAGTCATACGTAGAGCGGAACAAGGGCTAGAGAAACTGAACACTGAACACACAATCGGCCACGAGACAGAGGCTTAGCAGCTAAACAGAGCAAAGTGTGAAGTGAAACAGGGTCACTAATCAAGAGGAAACATAAAACAGGTGTACACAATCAACAGAGCATGTGACAAGGGGATTCATTTAGAAGATTCGTACTTTACTGAAGTATTAATCAAACTGAATACTACTACATTTACTCGACTAGAACAGAAAAAGACTTTCTTTCTTTTTTTTTTTTTTTTTTTAAATAGCTTTTAATTTTGACCTTTAATTACTCGTTCCAAAGTAAAACCACCACTGGATTTTCCTTTTAAACAACAACAACAACAACAACAACAACAACAACAACAAAAAGCCTTTAAAATTCATCACGAACTCTCTTTTCAGTTCATTTTACATTTTGTAAATGAATAATTTTTTTGTTTTGTGTTTTATCTAATTAAATTAACTATCTGGTTGTTTTGTAAAATATTGTTAAAATAGCTACCTATTTAGGTTTCTAAAAAAAAGACATCTGGTTAAATCTGGTTAGTTAGCTAGTTACATTTAGTAAAATATCGTGATAAATGAACTAGTTAGGATGAGGAAACTAAGTTAAATTAGCTGGCTAGTTAGGTTTGGAAATTAGCATGTTAACTTAGCTAGCTAGTTATGTTTTGTAAATGGTCTGCACTTATATAGCGCTTTTACACTGTGTCTCATACACACACTCACACACACCAAGGGTAGCAGAGCTGCCATGCAAGGCGCTAACTTGCCATCGGGAGCAACTTGGGGTTCAGGGTCTCGCCCAAGGACACTTCGGTACATGGAGTCACGTGGGCCCGGAATCAAACCGTCAACCCTACGATTAGTGGACAACCCGCTCTACCACCTGATCCCCAGCCACTCAAAATTATGTAAATTAAATTAGCTAGCTAGTTGCATTTGTAAGTTAGCATGTTAAGTTAGATAGCTAGTGATGTATTTGTAAAGTATCATGTTAAATTAGCTAGCTAGTTGCATTTGTAAGTTAGCTTGTTAAGTTAGATAGCTAGTGATGTATTTGTAAAGTATCATGTTAAATTAGCTAGCTAGTTGCATTTGTAAGTTAGCTTGTTAAGTTAGATAGCTAGTTACATTTTGTTAATTATTATGTTAAATTAGCTAGCTAGTTAGGTTTGTGAATTTGCATGTTAAATTAGCTAGGTAGTTACGGTTTGTGAATTTGCATGTTAAATTAGCTAGGTAGTTACGGTTTGTGAATTTGCATGTTAAATTAGCTAGGTAGTTACGGTTTGTAAATTAGCTGGTACGATTAGCTAGCTAATTACATTTTGTGAATTAGCGTATACGATCAGCTAGCTAGGTGTTTATATGACTGTTTAATTCCAGTTGAATTCTCAGACGTATTATCAGCAGCTGCATGTGAATGTAGCCGCTGATGAAGCTGTTTTTCTCCCGTAACCTCTGGCTGTCAATCTCCGATTCAATCGCGGCTCCACAAAATATGTTTGTCGTCCAGTGTCTCCGATCACCTCTGCGACAGCCTTCCTCCTCATCATCATCCACGTCACACTTCCATTCTCATTCCAGCATCATGCGCATTTACTGCGGAGGACGACGCAGGACAAGATTTCACCATTTCTCTCTCTCTGCCACCCCCCCCCCTTCTCTCTTCAGAACTTAAATTGTATGGACCTTTATTTTATTAAGCATCTCCGAGCATCAGGCTGCTGCTCCTTATTGGATTACGTTCGACTTTAATAACCTTAAATGAAAACGGAAAAGAGCAGGAAGGTGATTAGAGATTTGAAACCGTATAACGGTGCTCGTTTCTCGCTCTGCTCTCCTCTCCTTTTCACATGCATCATATCCTGCGAGAGAGAGCGAGAGAGAGAGAGAGAGAGAGAGATTGCGACCTTCCTCTTTTTAAAGACACGGCCGGATATTGGAGCAGCGACATAATCGATACCTAATTCCCTTATCAGAGCGCTTTGAGGGGTGGGGAGGGGTGGGGATAAATCTCGCTGATGTCTCTCCCTCGTTAACTCTGCTCGAGTGCTCATCCGGTGGCCTCATCGAGCTTTCCACCTGAAAACAAGTGTCACTGCTCTGTTTTACAAATCTGAAATGAACCGCTCTTTACCCTCGCATCCGCCGCCCCCGTTTGACCTCAGCCAACACTTTTACATCGGATTTCCCTCCACGTTTCTCTCTCCAGTCTCCTCTGGACACACAGAGAGAAGGACGGAAGGATAGAGAGATGATGTAGTTACGTCACCGTCCCCACCTCAGATCAATAACCTGCTCTCTCAGGTCCCTTAACGCAGGAGTGTGATCATCGGGATGGTGGTCTGAGACCGACCTCAGATTTATCACACGTGCGAACACACTGGACTCTGGGGAGACCGATCGGAGCTCGGATTTAGATAAGCCCTTCACCGTCGTTTCTGCAGCGAGACAGGGGCAGAATCATGATCCAGAGAGCTGCTGTAGGCGCCACACTGCAGATCTAACGTAAATTTAAAGTATAGCACTTAAAGTCCGGCTTTTTAACGATTGAAAACAGCGTCACACACTCAGAAGCGACATTAAAGGATAAGATAACGCTTGGTGATAAAAGACGTGAAATTAGCTAGTGGTTAAGGTTAGTAAATGATCTGGTTAAATTAGCTAGCTAGTTAAGTTTTATACGTTACTTTGTTAATTTAGCTAGCTAGTTACGTTGCATACATTAGTTTGCAAAATCGCTTAACGAGTTAAGTTTTTTTAAAAAATTACTTTGTTAAATTAGCTAGCTAGTAAAGTTTTGTAAATTAGCTTAGAAAATTAGCTAGATTTATTTATTTATTTTTTTTGTAAATTATCTGGTAAATTTACACAGCTAATTAAGCTGTATATATTACTTTGTTAAATCAGCTAGCTCGTTAAGTTTTTTTAAATGAGCTTGTATAATTAGCTAACTGGTAAATTTAGCTAACAAGTTCAGTTGTATTAGTTTGTAACATTAGCTAAGTAGTTAAGTTTCCTATATTATCTGGTTAAATTAGCTAGCTAGTAAAGTTTTGTAAATTAGCTTATAAAATTAGCTCGATATTTATTTATTTATTGGTAAACTATCTGGTAAATGTACCTAGCAAATTTAGCTGTATAAATAATTTTGTAAAATTAGCTAGCTACATTTTGTAAAGTAGTTTATAAAACTGTAACGATGGAGCTCAAATGTATGTTTAATATTCTGATGTTTAGCACCAAGATGATGTCACTAAGTGTCCCAGCCAATCACACACAGCTAAGTTAAAGGATAAGATAGTGCTTTGTGATAAAAGACTCGAATATGCTAATTATGAGAGGAATTCGAAACTATTCTGAGTTTTAACCCTACAAAGAACAATAAGTAAAAAATAAAACACTCAGCAACGATTTGCTAACAATTACAAGTTTATTTACTGATCAAAGGATGACACATAATACTTTTTATCCGTTCCTAGTTACATTTAATGTTCCATGAAACAAGTCAGCTCCCGTTCTCATGTACGTTATAGCAGCTATAAACGGCCGTCCCCTCACCAGCCCGCTCTTTTTTCTCTCTCTTCAAGTTAATAAAACAAAACCAAACAAAAAACAATGCAGCAACAAAACAACAAACCTGCCATCTTTTGTTACTGAGAAACTGCAACATGTAAATTCCTCTGTCCCAAAGATGGAGAAAATCTTCAAGTTACATATTTACAAAGCGCTGACACTGGAGACTCCTTCCATAAATGTTTAAGAAATGCCTCCTTATTTTAAGCAAATGTCACACACGTTTTTTAATCCCTTTATTTGGAGTGTACACCTTAGGAGTCCCTGTGAATGAGCGGTTACTATAGAAACAGTGACGTATTAGATAGAACATTCTGAGGAACGGGTTAATAAAAGCCTCAGATTTGGAGCTGCATTGTTTTATAGAAAATGACTCAACGTCTTCTGACCAATCAGAATCCAGAATTAGAGCCCTGATGAAGCTTTGATTACTAAGAGTGCTGCGCTGATTTACTGAACGAGCGAAATCTCGTCACTGCTGTTCTCCGGCGCTGGTTGCCACGGGCTAACTTTAGTGTCTGCCTTACACACACTGTAAACTCTGGCTGACATGCTGGTAAAAATACACACCGCGTTTCTTCAGTATTATGATGCAACTTTTGTAAAAAGAAAAAACAAAACAAACAAACAAACAAACAAAAAAACCCACACACATATACACAGAGCTGATTTTTTTTGTACACCATTATAGAAACCAGCAGTATATAATGCTATAAAATAATAAGGAGTAATATACAGTATGGGTTATACAGTAGATATGAAGAGCATTTATTTATTAGCGTTCTCACACCTTCTCACATGCTGTATGTTGACTCGTTAGCTGTATGCTCACTGCAAAGCCGAGGCAAGTCGACCACCGGGAACTGGAACTTGGAAAGACAAATCCAAAAATCCAGAGGTCCACATTTCATCTCCATGAGCAGTTATTTATTTATTTATTTATTACTAAGAAAGACCTCTTTTGACTTGGTTGAATGTTGTTAAATTCTTCCACTAATATTGCCACCCGTCGTAAATATATTTATTGAAGATATATATATATCCAAAAAATATATATCTTTGTTAAATATAAGTGTGCAACAATTATTAGCACCGCTATGAACGTTCGCCTCACACCTCCAGGGTCGGGGGTTCGATTCCCACCATGTGCGGGGGTTTTCTCCGGGTACTCCGGTTTCCTCCCCCAGTCCAAAGACATGCATGGTAGGCTGATTGGCGTGTCCAAATTGTCCGTAGTGTATGAATGTGTTGGCACCCTGTCCAGGGTGTACCCCACCTTGCTCCCTGGGATAGACTCCAGGTTTCCCCGAGACCCTGAAAAGGATAAGCGGTATAGAAGATGGATGGATGGATGGATGGATGGTACACCTGGGTGACTTCAACCATGAGTTGTTCACCCATGACAGGAGTAGAAATATGAGGTAACATGTAGGCCAAATTCATAACAATGGCTAAGACCAAGGAATATAGCTGTGATGTGCGGCAAAAGGTTGTCGAGCTTCACAAAATGGGAACTGGCTGTAAGTAATAAACTTAATAATAAATTAGTTTGTACATTTAGTTCACTCGTTAAGATTTATAAAGTAGTTAGCGTAAATAGGGAAATAGTTAAGTTTTATAAATTGCCTTGTAAAATTAGCTAGCTAGTTACGTTTTGTAAATTATCTGGTAAGGTTAGCTAGCTAGTTAGGTTTTTATAATTTGGTTTAAAAAACTACACAGGGGCAGTGGTGGCTTGGCGGTTAAAGCACTGGGTTACTGATCGTAAGTTGGGGGTTCAAGCCCCAGCACTGTCCAAGCTACCACTGTTGGGCCCTCGAGCAAGGCCCTTGACCCTCTCTGCTCCAGGGGCCGCTGTATCATGGCTGACCCTGCACTCTGATCCCAACTTCCTAACATGCTGGGGTATGCGAAGAAAAGAATTTCACTGTCCTCTAATGTATATGTGACCAATAAAGACTCATCATCATTATAAACTAAAAAAGTCAGATGTTTCACAGATGTGTTATATATTGTTTCTATAGCAACAGCTTATATGAGCTTTTGTAAGTTTTGTAAATTAGCTTGTAAATTCACCTAGCTAGTTAAGATTTATAAATTGTTTAATGTAATTAGGCGACTAGTTCAGATTTATAAATTGCCTTATTAAATTAGCTAGCTAGTTACGTTTTGTACATTGTCTGGTAAGGTTAGCTAGCTAGTTAGGTTTTTATCGTTTGGTTTATAAAACTATAAACTAAAAAATGTTTCACAGATGTGTTCTATATTGTTTCTATAGCAACAACTCATTCACTGGGACTTGCACGGTAGACGCTCAACATTATCTGAGACTGATAATAAACAGATTTTTAAGAATAAAAATATTCAACAAAGAAAAATCATTGATTTGGTGGAGTTTGGTTTGTTGCTTTTTTTTTGGTTAGGAGATGTTTATGTAACATTTTTGGAAGGAGTCTCCAGTGTCGGCACTTTGTAACAGTCACGGTGCTTCGGTAGTTTTCAGGACTTTGCGCTTTCTATTTTCTTGGCTCTATACCATGTAATATAAACATCATCAGGTAAAAATGAATGAAAACGTGGAATTGTTGTCCAAATCACTGCGGTGTGAACGGAATAGGAATTTCGCTTTACCGCCATTAAAAAAGTGTAATAAAGCAGAGTTCCAGTTTCTATAACAGCATGTCCTGAATTTAATTTATTACAGTACGACACATCGTGTTTATCTAGTTACAGTTACGTTTAACAGCTATGAAAAGAGACGTGAGAGAACACTTGCGTTATAACAGCGACTATGACATTTCCCCGTCGTGTTCTGAGAAAATCGTAACGTGTAAACTCACTCACACTGACACTGGAGACTCCCTCCGTTAACGTTATGCTGCGCAGAATCTCACCGTATCGACCGTCACACGCGCTCTTTAACCTGTTCATTTATGCGAATAGCAACAATAACGTTCACACCGAAACGATTAAAACGCTGCGGTTGTAACGAAACGCCTTCAACTCTGAATTTATAATCGTTTAGATTTGAAATACTGGTTTTCGGATCGTGAGGAGTCGACTTCATTTGTTTCCCCGTAACCTTTAGATAATCGCTCTTCACTGAGAACTCCGGTGTCTGGGGGGCTTTAAATCACAACGACACATTTTAATAAGTGCGCATTTATAATAAGAGCATTTCGTACGCTTTATAAATCGTTTCTGTTTAGGAGGAGGAATCGATGAGATGGAGCACTCTGGTGTGCGTGTGTGTGTGTGTGAGAGAGAGAGTGTTGGCTGCTGCTGATGCTCCAGCGTCGATGAATGAACTCTATACAGCTGTTGAGTTATGGCTGCTGCTGTTGCAGAGTGTTCGACCTTTCACACACACTCAGAGCTCGCATTACTTTGCACCGTCTGCCGGAAGAAAAAAGCGTGCTGAAAAGTATCATTTAGTTTTTTCCTACCATTTTCTCTCGCACTCTCCACACACACACACACACACACGCGGAGGAACAAAGCTTCGCGATAAGACAGAATCCATTTCAGCGCTTCATTGATTTAAATATCAATGTGCTCTGATTGTAAATGGTAAAAGCGAGAATTTGCATTCGCAGCTCAGGGAGGATTAATGGCCCACGACGCCGCTTTTGTTCGGAAATGTCAGCGCAGTCGCAAAGTTTGCTGATGTTTCCCCGAGTTATGATTGTATATTCACCCGGCCGTGCTCTCTCTTTATCCTTTCAGAATGTCGGCGATAACGGCTTATTTCTGTCTGATGAACACATTAATCATCCATGCTGTCAGTCACGACTGAGGAAAACCGTCACGGCCTTGAAGTATCCGATCCTACATCCTTAATCCCGTGACCCGGAAACTGACCGACGTCCGCCATCTTTTAGGACGCTCTTTTGCTTTAGATTCCTGTTCTTGTTATTTCTTCTCCTCGCCTTATTCTTAAAGAAGAATCCAGGTGGTGTGATTTGAAGAAGTAAGAAGCATGCATGTTTTCTTTAAGCAGGACATGTTCCCGGTCATGTTGTTCCGGAAACATTATTTTTTATCCGATAACCAATGCCATCTGCAGAGGCAGAGCGACAGGATAGGAGAGACAGGCAATCACTGGGGGGCTCGGAAGCTTTCAGGTGACCCCCTGAAGGCGCACACATATGCTGCGTTCACAGTGTCTTGGAAGTGTTAGCTTGCAACTTGTAATGATGTCGTTTCCCACCTCAGGGTAGAAAAAAAAATAATAAAAAAAACATGGACGCCTCTGCGAAAGCTGTTGGCTATTTGTTCTGTTCTACTGTAGTGAACTTCAAATGGGCTGAAATGACAGCACAGCAATAACACACTCCCCCAAAAAAGGGAAAATATCTTGAATATAATCAAACGTGTCTAGTGTTTCTTATTATAAGATTACAATAAACCAAGTATAAGATCTCTAAAGCTAAATCGATTCTTAAAGCAAAGTGATCCGCCATGAGAGCAAGACTGTTTCAATTTTGAAAGGAGTACGAATGGTTCGAAACAGGTTTAATAATCTTCTATTTGGTTTATTGTGATCTTATACTAGGAAATATTGGATTCATTTGATTATATTCAAGGTCTTTCCATCCGCTAAAGAGGTCATTTTTTCGGCAGTGTAGACAAAGAGTAGCTTAGCAACAAGCTAGCCGGCTAACGTCAGTGCTAATGCTAATGCAGACGATTACGTTCTCAAAACGGTGATTAGGAGTACGGTCAGTGTTCTAGATTTAACCGAGTACTGTGTCTGTACATGAACTGATCTAAAGCCAGTACTGCTGTGAAGTGATTTAAAAAGGTAGAGAAGCAGAACTGGGCGGCCATGTTGATTTGACGTCACTCTGTAAAGCGGGAGAAGACTACCCTGAGTTGAGGGGTGTTTTGGGTGGGTTTTATCGGTTGTAGGCGGGGAACGGCAAGTTCCGATTTCACCTCGAATGCAACATAAGTCCATGAAAGTGTCAAATATCAAAAGTGCAGAAGTCAAACCCAATACCTCCGATGAGTGATTTACAATATTATACCTGAAGCCATCTGAAGGGGGCGCCATCTCACGTGTGCAAGTTTATTTTGAATTGTCGCACTTTTCAAAATGAAGAGAGAACTTTTTTAAATCTGGAAGCCAGAAAGGAAAGAGTAAACAAGAAGAAGTGGGGGAGATAACCTAATAACGAAATAATTACGAATGACACACGTAGGCTAAGCTATAACGCAATGTAATAGCTTAGCCTACGTTCAACATCATTCAGCTCGGTTTGGAGCATTCGTTTTCTTGTTAATATTTGCCATTGTGCTCAAATTGTCTTGATGGCTTGATCTTTTGTCCATCCACCCAACCCATCCATCCATCCAACCCATCCACCCACTCACCCATCCACCCATCCATCCACCCAACCCAAAACCCATCCACCCAACCCAAAACCCATACACCCAACCCATCCATCCATACACCCAACCCATCCATCCATACACCCACCCACCCACCCATCCATCCAATACACCCACCCACCTCATCCATCCATCCATCCATCCATACACCCACCCACCCAACCCATCCACCCAACCCATCCATCCATCCAACCCATCCACCCACTCACCCATCCACCCAATCCATCCATCCACCCAACCCAAAACCCATCCACCCAACCCATAACCCATCCACCCAACCCAAAACCCATCCACCCAACCCAAAACCCATACACCAACCCATAACCCATACACCCAACCCATCCATCCAATCCACCCACCCACCCAATCCATCCATCCATCCATCCACCCACCCAACCCATCCACCCAACCCATCCATCCATCCAACCGATCCACCCATTCACCCATCCACCCAACCCGAAACCCATCCACCCAACCCAAAACCCATCCACCCAACCCATAACCCATACAACCAACCCATCCATCCATACACCCACCCACCCACTCACCCATCCATCCAATCCACCCACCCACCCAATCCATCCATCCATCCACCCATCCATCCATACACCCACCCACCCAATCCATCCACCCACCCCATCCACCCACCCATCCATCCATCTGCTTTTCCTACACAGGGTCGCAGGGAGCCTGGAGCCTATCCCAGGGAACTCGATGCACCCTGGGAACTCAAGGGACACCTTGGACGGGGTGCCAACCCATCGCAGTGCACAATCACACACACATTCACACACTACGGGCAATTTGGAAATGCCAATCAGCATACAATGCATGTCTTTGGACTGGGGAAGGAAACCGGAGAACCCAGAGGAAATCCCTGAACCACATGTAAAGGTCTCTATAGTCCCTAGTATCGCCCCTGGATGTCTGATGTCATCAGTGTGCACCTGGTTAATTAGCTTAACCTCAGACTGGGAATCTAAGAACGTGGGAAAATTGTACCATTAACTGAATTAATAGTAAATATAAACATTTTTGTAAACCATTTGTTCCGGATAATAATGTTACAGCTTGAGAAGATCCACAGGAAGCAGCGGTGTTACGACAGAAAGGAGTTTATTTCCTCAAGATCACAGAAGCTATTTTGTCTCATTTTGTCAACACGGTACAAATTAAAGGCGGATCTCGGACCCAGTCATAACAGCGCTCGAGTCATGTGACCGGTTCAAGCTGTCTCGTTACTTCCTATCTTGCCACACAAAACATTTTTTTTTTTTAAATGAAGAATTATTTTTGTATAAGTGAACAGCTTGAACGGCCTCACGGGAACCACCGATCAGCACCGAGCCAAAAGAATTAGCACTCCACGGCTGCATTCTGGATTCTGATTGGTCAGAAGGCGTTTTTTTTTTTTGCAGTTTTCTACAACAGCAGCTCTGACAGTTTACATTAAAGCGCTCGTTATATTAATGCGTCATGGTTTCTATAGCAACAGCGTTGATACGGTGCCGTTTTCTGTCAAATATTTACCGTATACGGAAGGAGTCTCCAGTTTCAGCGCTTTGAAGGTAACGCTGCAACTTGAAGTTCACGCTTCTGCTCCTCTGTGTGTACTTAGAGGAAGAGGAAAAAAAAAAAAACGACAGAACGGATGTTTATAACGTAAAAGATCGGACTATACTTGTATGAATGGATAAAAAGGTACGACGTGTTGAACTTTAATAAACAAACGAGGAATAACACACTCGGGCACGTGCGGCTGTAGGAAAACGATCAACTTCCGGGCGTTGAGGAGAGTTTTATCTGCGTGATGTTTACATTTTCAGTCAGGAATTTCTGTACACATCCTTCATCCTCTGACAAATATCTGGAGCTTGTTCTGATCCGTCTCCGTGACAACCAGCCCTGGTATAGCAGCGTTCACGAAACACATTTTCTTCTCGACATACAGTAAATCCCGTGTCACTGAGAGACAGAACCGACGACACATTCTGTTACAAAACACAACCGCTTTATACACCGACGGCCACACGGCCACGCCCTGCTCTCCTCCGGCTGCTTTCTGCGCGGCGAAGAAACCCATTCACTCGTGTCCTTCATGCATTTAAACAACCCCCCCCCCCTCCCCCCCCCAGAAAACAGTTGAAGGAGAGTAGAGATAATAAGCATCATGCAAGTCCCATCCACTTCCTCCTCCTCCTTCTAGGAAGGAAACAGAAGGCACCGTGTTTCCAGATGTTCGGGGTGTAAGATGGCGTCTGCTCTCGTTGCTCTTCTCCGCTCTCCTGGTTAATGGGTGAAGGATAAACGTGTGACGGAGGCTCCACGCCGAGACGTCGGCGGCAGCTGGATCTTTATCCGTCGCTGGATTTCCTCAGCCACTGGAAGAAGCGCTCTCTGTAAAGCTGGTGCCATTTCACGTTGGCCCGGACGACCTCCAGCGCTCGGGAGAACGCAGACGCGGAAGCTCCGGCGGCGCTCGTCTGGAGGAAGTCCTTCAGCTGAGGACAGAAAAAAAGGAGGAAAGGAAGAGTCTCGGCTCATTTCCACAACATCCCGAGAAACACCTCACGCCCTTCGGCTTCATTTCCCCTGAGGATCAGTGACTCGCCCGTTCAGACGTGCAGAGAGAAGAGCGAGACGTGAACGGAAACGTGGCCTCGGCCTCCACGCCGTATCAAGTGTGTGTGTGTGTATGTGTGTGTGTGTGTGTGTGTGATTGTTTTAGCGTTAGCGCTTTAACCCCAAAGCCATTTCCTGTCTTCCGTTAGCGCTGAATAGAAAACGTGTGAAAGGTGACGTGAGATCGTACCCCTGAGGAAACGTGAAACAGATTTAAAGCTCGGAGAGGTAACTGTTAGCTGCTAGCTGTGATACAAGTGTGTGTGTGTGTGTGTGTGTGTGTGTGTGTGTGTGTGCGTGTGTGTTTTAGCTTCATCCTCACCTCATCGAGTTCTCTCTGCGTGTTGAGGAACTCCGTCACTCCGCTGATTAATTTGGAGTTTAGAAATAAAGCCTCGCCGAACCTGTACAGGAGGAGAGTCAGTCACAATATCGCTCTCTCTCTCACACACACACACACACACACACACACACACACACACACACACACACACACACACACACACACACACACACACACACCTGGAGTTCAGCTCGTCCCACTTCTCCCTGAAATATCTCCAGGCTAAATGGCGTGCGTGTGGGTTGCGGCCGACGTGGACGATGACGTCGATCACGTCTTGATCCGGCACCAGGTCCGAGTTTAGAGACGCGTTCAGCAGTCTGGAAAA